>NC_064756.1:2340421-2640421 GCF_011397635.1 Epinephelus fuscoguttatus
CACAACAGTCAACATTAACATCCATCTTGTCAGGACAGAGATCCAAAAACACAACGCAGGCCAACCAACTGGAACAGATAACAGACAGGAAACAGGTGACAGATGCTAGAAAGCAAAGGCATGAGACACATGGTGACAAAGTGACAAGGAGTACGTCCCAAGTCTCTTAATTTTATACTGCTAACTCCTAACTCCTGACTTGAACCGGAAGTCGTTCGAGGTCCGCCATCTTTAAGGCTGTCTCATGTGTCTTATTCCTGCCAGTAAGGAGTTAGCGTTAGGAGTTAGGAGGGATCTGTTAGGTGCGATGAGTAAGGTAACACGAGAGGTTCCTAACAGAAAGAGTTTTACAGCTTGAGGCCCTGACGTATAAATACCCGCCCCCTGCATCTGGCTCATTTGAACGAGATGGCGGAGAAACAGCGCAAGTGTACCCGTTACATGCATTCTTTGCAATGAAACACTGTAATTCACATGCCTACGTGACTACAAAGAGTAACGTTAATGATATTTCCTGTAAGACTGTCATGTTGTAATTAAGTTTATTTCGTTCACAACCCGTTGCGTTGTTCAGCAGACTGTCGGTGATGTGTGGCTGTTAAATGTACAGCTTATCATGTCCAGAACCACACGTGTTGATATAACACCACGCACACACACACACACACACACACACACACACACACACACACACACACACACATTTGCCCATCATTAATTGTCCTGCATGTCATGTGAGTGGAATAATGTTTAATAGCTTGTAGTTAATATTAATTATTAATATTAATATTAATTAATATTATTACTTTCATTTATGTTGTTGTAAGCTACTGTCATTACAGTCTGTCCTGCATCTCTCTCTCTCTCTCTCTCTGTCTCATTGTGTCATACGGATTACTGTTAATTTATCATGTTGATCTGTTCTGTACGACATCTGTTGCTCGTCTGTCCGTCCTGGAAGAGGAATCCCTCCTCAGTTGGCTTTGATTAGTGAATATAATGTGACTTGGGATGTACGCCAAACACTGGTTCCGTTATGCAGCAGATCCAGCTGTGCTGCCGTCATCAGAAAAGGGCGTCCGCTTTACGTGACGCTTCAGAGTAAGGCCGTCTCATGTCTCTTATCAGCAATCCTCGCTCCTCACTCCTCACTCCTGACTCCTTGCATGTTTTCCTAATTGGGAGGGACTAAATAGTTAAGGTGACTAGGTTAGGTGGTTTGCAGTAATTTTAAGGGACTTGGGACGTACCCAAGGAGTGTGTGGAAAAGGGCCGCTTAGAAACTGCAGGGCTGATGAGGGAAAGTGGAAACAGGTGTGTAGGTGCGAGGGGACGTCAGGTGAGCAGGACTGGAAAGAGAGTCTGAGGACATGTTGCATTGCAGGTCCCACAGTCTGTGTCTCCATCTGCTGGTTGAATTGTAGAACTGACGTTGACACAGGACTTTTTAAAAGCCTTTTAGTTTGTGACATTTTCACCTGATTTAACCATGAAAAGCTTCACTGAGATTAAAGATCTGCTTTGCAAGATTGTCCTGGACGAGAAAGACAATAAAGGCTTGTTGTGTCCAAATCAACCAGTGTGTTGTGGTTTTCTTTGAATGGGAACATGTACAGAGGTCTGATTGATTGATTGATTGATTCAAAACCAAAACAGTTTGATATAAACTATACATGCGTAGAAGTGGATCTGTTACCAATTTAGCAAATTTCTTATAAAATTCTGGTCCATAGCCATCGGGTCCTGGAGCTTTACTGTTTTGTAGGGATTGGATAGTATCAAATAGTTCTTCTTTAGTTACTGGTCTACATATATACATCTCTATCGTCCTGTTTCAATGCAACCGAATTCACCTGTTCTGAAAAGCTACCTACCTCTTCTGAAGTACTATCAAACTCTGATGTATATAGTTTTTTGTAGAATTCCAACATAATATTATATATTTTTTTGGTTTCAAATTGTTTACAGCCAGTGGCGTCGACCAGAGAAGAGATGGCATTTGATTCATGTCTCCCTGCAGCAAGACGAGTCAGTAAACGGCCTGGCTTATCCCCCATTTCATACAACCTGTATTGAGCATAAAACATTGCAGATTCACCCTTTAGCTCGTTCAAGGCTGATCTAGCGAAACTACTCTTCTGGAAAGATTGCTGGATGGATTTTGTTTAAGTTCAGCTTTCAAATTTGCCAGCACTTTTTCCAGCTTTATTTGTTCCTCAAGAGCTTTTTTTTTTCTTAGCTGCACTATATGAAATTATTGCACCTCTTAAGTAGGCCTTGGCAGCTTCCCATAAAGTTGATGGGCTTATATCCCTAACATCATTAAATGTCATATAGGCTTCAAATTGCTCCTTAATATATGTCATGAAAGGGGGGCTGCTCAGAAGATACGGGTCAAGACTCCACTGGTGAGAATTAGCATCATGGAAGGGTGGAGAGAGACATATATGGACAGGAGAATGATCAGATAGTGTGCGAATTCCTATGCCACTTTCCTCTAATCTATCCAATACCTGTCTAGAGGTGAAAAAATAATCAATTTGTGAAAAGCTTTGATGAGGGTTTGAAAAAAATGTAAAATCCCTTTCCGTAGGGTGTAGAACCTGCCAGGCATCAAACAAGTTTAGATCTGTGCACATTTCCCAAGTAACTACTGACCTTTTGGAGGGGGGAGTCATTAAAGGTGGTTTATGACCTAACTCTGGATTTACCACACAATTAAAATCTCCACCCAGGATGGCGATAGGAGTTAACATAGACGAGACATCAGATGTGAGTTTAGAATAAAATGTAGCTCATGTAAACGTTTGGTGCATAAATACAGCCTATCATGATGGACTCCCCATATAAAGTACCTTTAATCAACACATATCGCCCCTCCACATCTTTTACACATTTTTCAATATCAAAAGGGGTGTTTCTATGTATAAGTATTGCGGCCCCTCTCCGACTTGAACAAAATGAAGAAAAAGAAAATTTGGCCTACTCATTCTCTTTTAAGTTTCTCATGTTCTGTATCTGTCAAATGGGTCTCTTGCAGCAGTGCGATGTCGGCCTTCTCTTTTTTGAGCCATGTTAGAATTTTCTTACACTTTATAGCATGATTTACCCCTTTTACATTAATTGAAATTATTTTAGTTGAACTCATAGTCTTATATAACAATTGAAAAAAAAATAGATAATACTGAGTCTTCTGATTATATACAGTTTATCAGACACACTATAGCTTGTATTGTGCCAGTTGAAAACCCCATTGATAAAGGGACAGTCCCAAAGGAAGTGGCCCTAAAAATCCCCAAAATCCCACTGAAAAAAGAAAAAAACTCCCATTACCCCTAAACTAAGACACGTGATGCTGAATGGACAAAGCCTGCAAAGCCAGACAAGAACCGTTGCAGTCCACGTCACAAGGATAGCAGTAGAGTCCATTATCCCTCCCGAGAAACAGTCCCTAACCAACAAATCCCTCCCCCGCTCCCACAAACTGAAGACCCATATAGGTTATGTTCATGCCTACACTCAATAAATCTCCTATAAACACGTAAAAAATATGAAAATAGCAGAAAAAAGGGAGGTACACAGAATCCCAAACCTTCATAATTCCTATAAATATTTAAATTATAGTTGGGAGGAGAACCTTCCACCATTTTATAATCACTTTGAAGGCTTGATTTGAGTAAGCATGAACAAAAAAACATACAATAAATTAATAGATAAATAGCCTATATGTTCAAGAACCAAAACTGATTCAGTGTATTATTAAATATCTTTCTGTATGATAACAGATTACTCTGCATGCAACGAAATTTAATCTAACTCACAGCCATCAAAACCTTCAGTAGAACAGAGTATAAAATGAGAAATAGTTGAAATCATATCTTGCAGTCCAAATGGCTTCATGTATCAAAATAGAAAAAAAAATATATACCCATCTATAGGCTATGAATCCTTAAGTAGTTCATTTTGGACCTTGTAATAGGCCTAGTCTGTATCACAAATCCACATCAGATGATCACCGACCTTTAATCCTTTTACTCCGGTATCTGGGTTACCTGTCCCATGCCGTTCATGACTCTCTGTGCCTCTCCTGCATCTGTGAAGGTAAAGGTCTTCTCTCCATATGAAAGTGAGTGTAGCAGGGAAGGCCATACGAAACCGGATTTTTCTTGATCAGCTGGCCGCACACATCTTTGAAGCATCTCCGTTGCTGAATAACACTTGCTGTGAAATCGGAATGGCAAACTCCTGTCCATCGTGAGCCAGAGGCTGTCTGGATTTAAATGCTGCAAGTATTTTAATCTTGTCTGTGTAGTTGTGCAGCTTCATCACGGCTCGGGCTTGTCTCGGTTACCTGGCTGCGGCCAGGTGTGCGATGAGCTCTGTCCAGATTGATGGTCCTCTTAGTGTCAAGGCCGAGCACAGAAGGGAGCCATGATTCCAAAAAGATAATGGGCTGTCGTCCCTCAGTCCCCTCTTGTAGCCCAGAGATCCTGATGTTGCCACGACGGTTGCGGTTTTCTTGATCCTCAAGTCTTTGGGTTAGCATGGATATGGTCTCCTCGGCCCGGGCTAGCTGTGATTTCATGGTGGAGATGTCATCCTCGGCTGTGGAAATACGGCATTCAGCTTCCTCCATACGGTGATCATCGCTCTCTAACCGTGTGGTGATAGAGTCTAGTGTCTCAGAGAATTTAGACAGTTTCTCCTCAAGCACCGCAGCGACTTTACTGGTGATGTCTTCAACAAGTTTGTCACTCACATGGTCTGATGACACACAGGCTAGGTTAGCTGCACCATGCTGAGGTTCAGTAACCTTACTTGCGTTTTGCAGCCGTCGCTGCTCTCCTCTGGTTCATATGCTCTGATCTTTTTAGACACGTTTCTTTGTCTTTGCATGAAGAGCTGTAACCACACTTGGCTGACTAGGTCCACAAATATATGTTTTTAGAAATGTATGGAGCGGGAGCCAGGTGCTGCGTGTCCTCTCAGTGCTGCGTCATCAAGTCGCCCATTAATTAACTTGAGTTAAAACAAATCTGGTCCTTTAAGGTACAAATTAATGTGTAATTACCTGTGATGTAAATTCTGCACATTTTAATGAGTTTTACACTTTGAAAATACTCAAATGTATTTGTAATAAAGGTGATTTGTTTTTCATTTTATTTATCCATTGAAATGTACCCTTTTAACTGACAGCCTGCAGATGATGCATTAAAGTCTTCATAAGGCAGGTTTACTGTATAATATGTCATACAGGTGAAGGTCACATGATCAGCTCCTCTATCAGCTGCAGAGTCAGCTGATCAGTCTGCACACTACAAACATTTCAAGTCAGAACAAAAGCATTGAAAAATAGTTTTGAAATTACCCATCAAGCTAGCTCGAAACCCGGGCTCACATGGACTTATGTGTTCTCTGTTTCTCCTGGTTGGTCCACAGTGGAAATTCATATGAAGAAATTTGCAAGTTGAAATTGTTGGTGTCCCGACAAATGAAACCTCACATACATTCATCACATACACTCCTGTGTGGCGTACCTGAGGAGGGACTTGAATCACGGTCTCCACGTCAGCAGTCGTGTCCACCACACTGGTCCAACATGAGCTGAGACACACATGCATTGGTCCACAGGGGGCGACTGGTACACACCACAGAAAATACACTGTGGGCCCTGCACCACATGAGCAGCATCAGGCTGCATCAACGTCCACAAAATCCCCAGAAAACTCACTCAGCAGCTGAAATAGGAAGATGTTGTGGGCTCTTCATGGGCTAAATGTGCCTCAGACAGTGAGAGTTAAATGCAAAGCAGGTGAAGAGTGAAGGAGAGGACATGCAGAGAGGGATGAGACGACCTTCACACTGTTGTCACTCTCTGTCTGCTGTTTGTTATTGGACTTGTGTGCTAGTCATGGATCGGCCATAATGAACACCATGTTGGAGCACAGAGAGGTTCATAAGTGTACCTGGTACCAGAACACTTTGATATATTTATTATATTTCCTTAAGCTCATCTCTCTCTCCATCACAGATGTAGACACATACACACATTATGTCCATGTCTCTCTCACACACTTGTCTCTGGTGGTTTCACCACATCTCTCAATAATCTGTATTTGAAGACACGACAGCCTCAGTGGTTTCAGATACGTCCAAAGGACACAGATTACTTGATAGAGAGCAGAACGCCTCAAAGTTTCCACTGATGATGATGATGATGATGATGATGATGATGAGATAAAGAAGTCACGTTGTTACGGCCACGAAGAGAAGCTGCTGATGAGAGTTGACACAGAGCTGATAAGGTGGGTGGTGTCAGTGTTTGTACAACACTCACAAGGAGACCTTACAGCAGAATGGCTGCAGTCACAGAGCTCTGCTTCCTGCTGTTTGCTCTCATCAACAACATTAATGCAGAAGAACTCATCACCATCAAGAAAGAAGGGCACTCTTACACCTTCCACCTCCCCAAGGAGGCCAGCTCCTGCCTGATCTCCAGATTTGTTGGTGAGGAGAAGCTTGTCCTGTGGAACACCTCTGACCTCTGGTCCCACAACTCCACAGTACCTGAAGACTTGAAACAACAACTCTCAGTTGTCAGCAGGACGAATATTTCTTCTTACATCATCCACAACCTGACCCATTCAGACTCCGGCCTGTACCAAGAGGAGTGTTGGACCGACGGCAAAGTCACATATGAGAGAAACAGCAGTGTCATTGTCTGTAGTATAAGGATTGAGCAAGAAATGTCTTTACTGAGACCTGAAGAATCAGTGGACCTGCCATGTTTTGGAGCAGCTGACAATCTGGATTTCCTGTGGCTCAAACGTGACTTTAGATATGAACAAGAAATATGGAAGAAAGTTTTGGGGACAATACATCAGTGATGGATGACACTGGATCAAGATACAAAGTGGAGAAAACTCATCAGATCTGTGTGTATTCAACTTCACAACAATGTTAAAGAAAGAGTTTACCTGTCTGCTGATGAACCGACAACAGTGTGTTAGCAGTGAACGTGTACTGTATCACCAGGAGCCAGAGTTTCTCTATCACTCAGCAAGGGAGACGGCTGTGTTGCCGTGCACTCTCACTGATTTCAGTGATGACCAGCCCCCACGTTGGGTTAATGTCACCTCCAACACTGAACTAAACAACACAACAAACCTGACTGTGCCTTCAGTGGACCAAAACTACTCTCTGGTGTTTTCATCACTGACATTAAATCACACAGGAGGGTATGACTGTAAAACCTCTCTCAGGGTGAAAAGTTATCATCTGGTGGTGTGTCCTAAATTTGGTCCTCCTGCTGTCGAGCTCTTCTCAGAGGGAGAAGAAGTCACTCTACAATGCAAAGACTGGGAAAAGGGAAGGTCGCCTGTTTGGTTCATCAAGTCGAACCAAACAGAAGGCAGAATCGTTACTATAGACACGAGTCAGACCATGAGCAGAGTGAGCATTGGCTCTGATAGGAGTTTGGTTATCTCTAATGTCTCACTGAAAGACACAGGAGAGTATTGGTGTGCAGTTCACCAAGATTTTCAGTGTGTGTCATCAGTGAAAACTGTGTTAATGTACAGAGATCCCTTTGGGATTCACTCCACCTTCTACACAGTGAGATGCTCAGTGCTCAGTGGTCTGCTGGTGATGCTCTGTGTTGTTGTAGTGGCTGTGAATCAGAGGAGCAGGAGAGGAGAGCAGCTTTCAGCTCAGACACACAGTTAATATGCATATGTTCATTTCCTCACTGTCTGTCTGTGACAATGTCAAAAGTACAAGAGGTGAAATAGAAGATGGGAAAAAAGACAAATGAATACAAAACAATCAGAATAATAATAGAAAGAATGTTGGGAGAAAAAGTTGACAAGTTTACAAGTCAAGCTTTGATCCTGACAGGGTGCAGATATATATGTAAATATGATATATATTGTAGTTAGTTTGTCTTTGTGTTGTTGTGGATCCATGTGATTATAGGGATGACTGCTTTGGGCTGCACCCTGACACACAGCAGGGGGCTGCTCTGTTATGTCATATTGTTTGGAATATTTTGGAACATTTCACTAATCAATCTTTGAACATTGCTTTCACCTCAGCTGTTGTTTTTGATCATTTGACTGATGTGTATCTTGTGTTATTGTACTGATGTTTGATTTGAAATGATTCTGTGATTCTTTTATTCTATGTGAAGGAATCTGAGTTGCCTTTTATGCATTTATAATTGTTGTATGTTGGGCTGTTGTCAGTGTTATATGATTGTTATTATACCCTGCTCTATATCAATCAATAATCAAGTGTCTCTATAATCAAGGTGAAACATAAACAATCAGACCTGGTACCCACTTTTACTGTTGTGATTGTGATTTAAATGATTAGAGACAACACATCTGTTGGTGTGTAAAATAGATCTCATATTCTATTGGAGATACAATGAAATGCTAAGGTCAGCTATGACAGTAAATTACAGGAAAACTACAAACAGAAAATTGGAAAAATAATAAGAACGTTTTACATTCACAATTATTTGCTGTGAAATGACGGCTAAAAGCACCATGAACATGTGCACGACAGCAGCATGAAGACACTAAAGGCAGAGACAGTATGTGAGGGCTGCTGAGAACACATTACGACAAAATGGCTGCCTGTCTTAGGCCCCATGGCCTCCAGGACAAAATGGCTGACCAGGGACAACTACAAAGAAGATGGCCAATTCAACGCAGGGGAAGTTCTGCCTCACCACATGTGGTCGGTATAAACAAAATAGCATTTGAGAGTGGAAGATTTAAGTTCCCTCTCTGGCAAGGCAGCTTTATTTGTATGGCACATTTCAGACAGTAGGACAACTCAAAGTGATTTATAGAGTAATAATAATAATAATAATAATAATAATAATTATAACGGCGGCAGTAGCTCAGTCCATAGGGACTTGGGTTGGGTACCGGAGGGTCGCCTGTTCAAGTCCCCGTCCGGACCAAAAATATGGAGCGTGGACTGGTAGCTGGTAGCCAGTTCACCTCCTGGGCACTGCCGAGGTGCCCCTGAGCAAGGCACCGAACCCCCCAACCGCTCAGAGCGCCTGTCATGGGCAGCCCACTCTGACATCTCTCCACTTAGTGCATGTATAGGTCCAGTTTGTGCATGTGTGTGTTCGGACCTGTGTGTAATTGACAACAGAGTGAAAAATTGAATTTCCCCTCAGGGATTAATAAAGTATATAAAATTAAAAAAAAAAAAATTAAAATTAAAGGATACATATTTACATTAAAAGAGTAAAGAGAAAAAAAGATATAAATGGTCAAATTAATGACTTAATGATTTACAATTTAAATAAAATCACCATTAAAAACAGCAAAAGTTCAGACAAGAGGTGCAACGATGAAAAGATTATTTAAAATGATTTAAAATGGAGTTTAAAAATCAGTTTGCAGTCATTACAGGGTGGAACAGGCAGTGTAGGTTGGGGCTGTCTAACATCACCTGGGAGGTTATTCCAGGTTTGTGCTGCATGATAACAAAACGCTGCTTCACCATGTTTTGTTCTGACTCATGGGACAGTCAGTAGGCCGGCCCCAGATGTCCTCAGGGTCCCAGAAGGTTCATATGTCACAAGCATGTCAGAGATATATTTGGGTGCTGAGTCACAGAGTGATTTATACACAAGCAGCAGGATTTTGAAATCAGTTCTCTGAGTGACAGGTAACCAGTGTAAGGATTTCAGAACTAGACTAATGTGGTCATATTTCCTAGTTTTTGTCAGGACCTGAGCAGCAGCATTGTGAACAAGCTGAAGTTGCTCAACAGCTCATTTTAAAACTCCTACAAACAGACCACTGCAGCAATCTAATCCACTGGAAATAAAGGTGTGGTTGAGCCTTTCAAGGGCTCACTTTCCTCTAACAGTGTTTTTAAATGGTAGCAGGCAGGTGATGTTACAGATTTGATGTGGCTGTGGAAGTTAAATGTGAGTCCAGGATAACACCAAGGTTTGTTCTGTGACTCTTAGTTATAAGAGAGAGGGCCTCAAGGTGAGAGCTGACACTCTGTCTTTCTGTCAGTGGCCCAAAGACAGTGATGTCCATCTTACAGTGCTACTTGATGGTTTGTGAACCCTCCAAACATGGTCATTGCTTTCTAAAAAAAAAAAAAAAAAGAAATTAAAACAACCTTATGACATGAACATCCAAATCCCAATTTGTAAAGCAAACCATCCAAATAAGGAAAATGCAGAAAAAAAGACATATACTTTATTTTTTTTTATAAACAAAAGTAATTTATCTCTCAAAAAACTGAAAATCTGCCAGATGCAAAAGTATATGAACCCTTTCAGTTGGTATTTTGTGGCACCTCCTTTTGCAGTCGTTACTTCAACCAAACATTGTCTGTAACCACAAACCAATGTCTCACATTTGCTTTTGAAGATTTTTGTCCACTCCTCCTTCCAGAACTCAGCCAGTTGAGAGAGGTTGGAGGGACATCTGGCATGTACTGCCCGCCTCAGATCTTGCCACAGCATTTCTATGGGATTGAGGTCCAGACTTTGACCGAGCCAATCCAGAGTGTGAATCTTCTTTCTTCAGCCATTCCTTGGTAGTTTTACTGGAATGCTTTGAGTTGTTGTCCTGTTGCATAATCCATTGCTGTCCCAGCTTCAACTCCCTGATTGATGGCAGGAGACTCTGGTCAAGAAATTGTTGATAGGCCTGGGATTTCATGGTTCCCTGGATAATATGGAGTCGTCCTGGTCCTGAGGTGGAAAAGCAGGCCCAGACCTTCACATTTCCACCACCATGCTTCACTGTTGGGAGGAGCTTCTTGTCTTGATATGCAGTGTTTACTTTTCTCCAAACATGGCGCCTGTGATTGTGGCCAAATAATTCACTTTTGGACTCACCTGTCCAGAGAATGGACTTCTGGTTTGTCCAAGTGCTTTCTGGCAAAGGTAACAGGCAACCTTATTCTTTCTTGAGAGCAGAGGCTTCCTTCCAGCAACTCTCCCATGAATGCCATGTCTCTTCATTTTTTGCCTGATTGTAGACGCATGTACATTTATCCCAGATGCTGCCAGAGACGTCTGCAACTCTCTGGAGGTGATGTGTGGGTTGGTCTATACCTGAATTCTTCTTCTTCTGGTGCTTCTTGGTGAAAGTTTTGATGGCCGTCCACTTGTGGGCAGAGTTGTGGTCATGCTGAATGCCCTCCATTTGTAAATGATTTGTCTTACAGTGGATGAATGGAGCTGACTCTTTTGGAGATGGTCTTGTGGCTTTCCCCAGTCAGGCTGTCACCATCTTCTTCCTGATGTCCTTGGATGTCTCCTTTCCTCCTGGCATTGTTGATCTGTGTGCCTTACGCCTTGGTATGTAAGTGGTTTGGTTGGTTTCCTCTCTCTTTTAATCACGGCTGCCCAAAACCTTTCCTAAGGATGTCTCATTTGATTGGTCTGCCTAACTGATTACTTAAGCACCCACATGAGTTTCACCTGAGTCTATTACCCTCTTGACTTTACCAATGCAGCTGTGGTTCACTTACTTTTGCACATACTCTGATTCCATGGTTCACATAGTCTGCTGGCTACTCACACAGTTTGCTCAATACAAGTACATGAAACTGATGAACATTAATCTGACATTTTATTTATAAAAACTGTTGATGATAAAAAAAAGAAAATCATGGTAAAACAACAGAAAAATCTATATTACTCAAGGGGTTCACAAACTTTCAAGCAGCACTGTATCTCTGTTGAGTTGGAGAAAATTTTGATGCATCCGGTCACTGATTTGCTCAGTACAGTGACACAGATGTTCCACAGGTCCATAATCACCTGGTGAAAGCTATATGTATATTTGCATGTCATCTACATAAATACAGTAGGCTACTTTATTATTTTGTATGATTTGGCCTGATGGAAGCAAATAGAGACTACACAAGAAAACTGTACCCTAACCTTTGTCTGCCACGTGCTGTTGTCCCATGCATTTTCTGGTTGTCCTGCTGCTGCTGTTTGTCTTTGTCTTACTGCCTTTGGATGCTACTCTTGCTCTGTGTTGTTGTGCCTGATGCTTGTGTGCTAGACTGCAGGTTATTTCTGTAATGCTTGTTGTCACATGTGATGCTTGTTGTGATTGTATATAAGTAGTGTGTGTTTCAGAAATGTGTGGATGTGTGCTGCTGACTTTTTAACTTTTCACATTTCTGTTTTAGCCTCCACCTCGCTCTCAAGGGCTTTGACTTTTGACAGGCTGTCGTTATTAACGACAGTTTGATTTTATGACTTCAGTAAAATAAAATAAAACTCTCCTGTGCAGGAAACTCAACATAACACTTTGAACATGTTCAGGTCAAGGTTAGACACATACTGAGGCTTTTAGTCACATCCTAAGGACACAGATTACATGATAGAGAGCTGAACGCTGCAAAGTTTCCACTGATGATGAGATAAAGAAGTCACGTTGTTCCGACCGCAAAGAGAAGCTGCTGATGGGAGATGACACAGAGGTCATTAGAATAGTGGTGTCAGTGTGCCTCCAGCACAAAATGGCTGACCAGGGACAACTATAAAGACGATGGCCAAGTTTGTTTTGTTTCTTTTTCTTTTCCTTTTTTCTGTATTGTTTCTTCTGTGTTGTTGTCTTTCCTTTGTTTACTACTGCACAGTGACCTTGAGTGTTTTGAAAGGAGCTTTTCAAACAAAATGTATTATTATTATTATTATTATAAGTCAAAGCAGGGAAAATATGCCTCACCACATGTGGTTGGTAAAACCAAATAGCATTTGAGAGTGGAAGATGTAAGTTCCCTCTCTGCATGTGTAGCTGGATGTAACAACACATTCTCACTCTGACCTCGTCACATGTCCACGTTTGGTCATGGACTTTCCATGTCCACATATGACGTCCAAGGTACCCTGCGTGTGTTGGTTGTTGGCATTCTGGGACGCCGTGTCAAGTTGAGCCTGTTACATCCTCTGTACGTTTTCAAAACACACTTCTGTTTTCACAGGAAATGTACAGTTTGCATACAGTCTCTTTCAAAATAAATTTCACTACGTCGGTACAACACTACAAATTGGTGTTATTTTTATAAACAATGCACACACTTGGTTAAGTTTTGCCAACACATGGACGTGGTTGGGTTTGGGAAAAAGAACAGGGTTTGACTTTACAGTCTTATGGGAAGTGAACACTGGCCTCCCGGGTGAAAGTCAGTGGTTGCTGGACCCATCCACCACCCTTCCAGCCCGCCCTACTCTGACCTCCGCCACCTTAACAGTTGTTGTTGTCCAGCCATGTTTCCCCTTGATGCCGCAGGGTGCTGTCAAACAATGATAGCAACTGGCAGCATGTCATGCCAATGTGAAAAGACAGCTTTTTGTCATAGTCTGTTGCCAGTAGTCACTGACCAAGTGCCAGTATTCAACGATTTCGCAGTGAGACTGGTTTGGATTTAAAGGGCCAGTGTGTAAAATGGGTTGAAAACAGTGACATCAGTGGTCAAATTCTAGATTGCAGGGTGACCTCGCTCACCTCCCTCCGGGTAAATGACGGTGGCCTCAGTAGGGACAAAAAGCCTTGCGCACGAGTTTTTCAGGAGTAGGTCTATCTAGTGACAAGGTGAATGTTTATTTGGAAATCTAATCCATGTTACGATATTGTAATGAATCCCTCATGAGCAGGAGACCAGAGGAGCGTTCGGGAAAAAGGCCAGTTTATTTGAGCACTCCAGAAACTCCGGTAACACTCCAGGGGTAAAAGACTCCGTCCCAAACTCTGACTCTTCTAGCGTAACAGACACACTTCATAACTTTACACATACTCGTTTACCATGCTGAGTGGGGACCCCTCCCCTCTCTGCTCCACCAATCTCCAGCCCGCACACTGACTGACAGCGTAGCCTAAACAGAGCTCAGCTGTTTATTTAGCCTAGCAATATCTCCGGACTATAGTAGCTGCAATGGACGACTTTGAACGCGATTTTGAAGAGTTTCTTGTAGCAGACACAGACCCAGAGCCATACCTGTTTGAGCCGGAGCACACAGATGAGGAACTCTATGTGTTTGGTGCTGAGCGGTCGAGAAGAGAGGCTGAATGCACAGAATGGGATTCGGTGCTACTGCTACCATCGTTGGGGAGACATATCATCAGGAGGAAAAGCGCTGCAGAGAGTGCATCACAAGGAGTGAAGTTGCATCTTCTTTTCCTCGCAGATGACAGTTCGGGTTCATTCTCTCCTGTTGCGTGGTAAGTGTGGTCCATTCGCAAACTTTATAACTAAAAAAACTTTTCACTACTCTCTATCGACGAACTACTACACACTCTCTCCTGTTTTCTCCTCCTTCTTCCTTCCTTCCGCTGTCTTCGTTGGTTCATTTATACACGTGGAACGCGTTCTCTGGCTGGCTGGATTGTCCGCTCGGGCTGCCGTACATACATGGTGGCGCAAGATGGCGACCTCGCTAAAGCAAGGCCCTTGATATATATATATATATAAAAGCATAATTATAAGGCTACGAAAACCGAATTTTATTTTATAGTGATTATACACTAGTATAAACATATTAATGGGTAGAATATTCAGATTCAGATTCAGATTGACAATAAACCATGTCAAATATTACACACTGGACCTTTAAAAGTCAAATTAGAGTATTTGTGTGTGATCGATGTTGTATGAAGAAGGCAGTTTTTCAAAAGGATGTTTAGTTGCATGCTCGTCTGTGTCTGTGCTCAGTATTAGCTAACAAACATAAACTTATCGAAATACCAGGACTACAAAGACATCACAGCAATTACTCAGCTACTCACGGTTGATGGAAGTTAAACAGTCTTGCTCAGCTTGTACAACTGAAATAATGCTTCAGTTGTTACATTATCAGTCCATGAATGGAGGGAAGAGTTGCTTTGTTGTGTTGTTTGTTAGCTGGTGGTTGTCCATTGTGAATGAGCCTGGTTTAGAAGAACTGTGGTTCCTGATTTCGTTTCATTTCATTCATTTCATTCATTTCATTCATTTCATTCATTTCATTCATTTCCTTCTGACATCTCCCCAGGGTATAAGGGACAAACAAAAATAGCCATAACAAATCAAGGCAGGTGGCAACCAATGTAAAACAAAACAAATAAAACAGAATTAGTGTACATTAGGGCTGGGTGATATGTCCTAAAAAAAAAAAAAAAAAATCTGATTTTTTCACAACAAATCCGATTCACGATTTAAATCGATTTTTCCCCCTCCTCGTTAAAAAAAAAATATATTTGCGGCCTGGTAGCACATACCTGGGGTCCAAAACTTTCAGCATGTGAATAAACCTCAGCTTTTCCACGGTAGCCTATATATGGGCACCACATCTCTTGCAATATACATGACGACTGCATCTGTGATCGCTTTCCACCAGACCCCTTTCTTATCATACGGCAGTGTTTCCCCTACCATCATATTGGATCACAACAGAAGTCATTTAAGATTACCTTTACTATAGAACAGGTCTATACCTTGTCCTTTTATTAAACAAACTAAATAGCCTTGTGTTACAGGCTGAGCCTGATGTGTGTGTCTTGTGTGTGTGTGTGTGTGTGTGTGTGTGTGTGTAGTTGATGTAGGAGGTATGAGACGTTAGTGCACCGGGTGTGGTGTGTGACGTCAGACGGATGCGCCCCAGGAAGAAAGTGAGGCATGTGCTATGTTGTTTACATCGAGCAGCCACAGTGAAGAAGCCTACGCAGTTCTGCATGCTGTTTTTGAGTTATTTCCCTCTATGTAAAAGTCAGACACTGATGAGAGAGGCTGTGCATCATCCCTGCAGTGCTGAAAATAAAGTGCCGTTCTTTAACGCAGATGAAGTCCCGTTGTTTATGTGTTGTTGCCAGAACGAGCTAACACAAGCTATTCTGGCCCCTGTTTAGTGACCCGTCCTTTACTGACCCCTAGTGGACACTTTAGGTAGTGCTTTTTCTTAAGTTTTGTTTTATCCTCCATGTTGTTTTCAGTTGAACAAACAGCAAGCTGCTGTGTTGATGCAGAAACAGTTTTCTCCTTCCGACTAAGCCTTGGGTTTTATATGTCTGTAAGTAAAGATCTGAAATACTGCTGGAGTGTTTTCATGAGGATTGTTCTAAAAGGAAGAATGTTATTTAGTTGTCAGATGAATGTTGGCTACACATGCTGGTCATTTGCTGCACTTTTCAGCTTATTCCTATGCAGGTCTATGCTAAGCTAAAAAGCTGTACAATTTATGCTACTTACCTGAGTTACCTACTCTTGCTGGATATTTATGTTAGATTAAAATACTTATCTGCCATGTTACCTGTGAAAAGAAGAAGTTAAAAAATAGTCATTTAAGAAGTAGTTTATTTCATTTCATTATATTCAGTTGATGAGCATTTCATACATGGAACTATTTACATTATCGTTATTATTTCATGTCTGCATATATGTATTTTGTGTACTGCACACTGATATATGCTTTGTATTAAATTTTTCAGTTTTACAAAAACAACCACCAGTAAAGCCACGTCTTTCTCAAGAACACGGATTATTGGAGTTTTTGTTCGCTATCTGTCTAGCCTTGCTCAGAACGCAATTGTGAGGACAGAATACAAGCTAAAGGAGCTAATGGTCTTGGGAGGTCCCTTGACTACGGTTCGGGGGTCTGCCAGCTTGGCGTTGGTAACACTTATTTATCTTATTTACACAACGGCATGTCATTTCTGTCCCTACATGGTGCGCGTATAAAATGCTCCTCTGCTCTCTGTGTCATGCACGGCGGTGTTCGGCCCTGATGCGTGCGCACACACACACAGACACACACACACAAACACAGACAAAGGTGTGCACACAAAAGCGCTGAAGAACTCATTCCCTTTCTTGAGAACGAGTTCTTCGGTGCTCGCTGCCATGTTGTTTGTGTATCAAGTCTTGTGGGAGGGGTGAGCCCACTCTGAACTACGGGAGCCCAGCGTGGAGCGGCGGTGGCCGATTTTAAATAGAAACTCTATTTTCATTAAAACAAATCGGCCTAAACTACAAATTCGCCCAGCCCTAGTGTACATACATAGTCTGAAGAGAAGAAAAACAAATCAAATCGAGAGAGACTACGCAGGATTTTCTTTAGAAGTTTCAACAAATTTGACAGAACCTTTACATTTCGAGATGACATTAACTTTTGAAACTTATAAATATTTGGATTTACTCTATAGAGCTGTCCAACAAACTCTCTTCTCTCTTTGTTAAAAAAGGAACACACAAGTACATAATGATATTCGTCTCCTCTATTGCCAGTCAAACAAAGAGTACATTGCTGAGGGACATTTTCACGGTCATACCTGCGCTCAGAGATAGGTAACTTATGATTTCCACACCGAAACTTAGACAAACAAATCCTTTCAGCAGGTCTTAACATAATCAGATAAGGTTCAAAAGTGAAATCAGTTTTAAACAATTTATAATCAAATCAAATCAAATCAAATCAACTTTATTTATATGGCATTTTTCATACAACAGTAACACACAGTGCCTGACAGAGGTTAAAAACAACAAAGATCCAAACAGAAAACAAAAAGAAAAGAGAAAAGCCCACCCACCCACCCCACAAAAAGCGATTTATCACATAAAAATGAGTTAGTAGCTAGGTAAGAATGATCTAAAACAGGGACATAAAATGCATAAAAACTAAAATCTATAGGCTAACAAAAATACCAGAAGATAAATGTTAAATGATATACGAACATAAAAAGAGGCAGGGTAAGAATATAAAAATAAATAAAAAATAGATAATAGATAGATAAATCAGTTATAAGAGGAATTTAAAATAGATAAATAAAGAGATCAGTTAAAAGCCTGATTAAAAAGATGAGTCTTGAGCCTCTTTTTAAAAACATCAACAGTCTCTGCAGCTCTGAGGTTCTCCGGCAGGCTGTTCCACAATCGGGGGCCATAATAATTAAATGCCGCCTCCCCGTTTTAGTCCTAACTTTGATATGGTAAAAGCAGGTCAGATAAATAAGAAGGCCCAAGACCGTTAAGACATTTAAAAAACGAATAAAAGAACCTTAAAATCGATTCTGAAGTGCACAGGGAGCCAATACAGCAATTTTAAAACTGGTGAAATGTGCTCCCGCCCTCTGGTCCTCGTCAGCACTCGTGCAGCTGAATTCTGAAATAACTGTAGGTTTGAGATACTCTTTTTGGGAAGACCAGAGAGCAGGGCATTACAATAATCTAACCTACAGGAGATAAAAGCATGCATCAGCACCTCCGTGCTGGCCTGAGAGAGAAACGGGCAGACTCTGGCTATATTCTTAAGGTGGTAGACACCTGCCTTTGTTATGTTTTTAATATGTGGAATAAAACAGAGCTCAGAGTCAAAAATCACACCCAGATTTTTTACAGATTGTGTTGGTTTAAAATCCTGTAGTTTTGGTAAAAGTTTCTCTCTCTGGCCTTCAGGACCAATGACTAAAACCTCTGTTTTGTCGTGGTTGAGCTGCAGGAAATTCGCTGCCATCCATGACTTTATATCTAAAATGCAGTTAAAAAGGGCATCAATTGGCCCTGTGTCATCAGGAGACACGGCGGTGTACAGTTGCGTATCATCAGCATAACTATGAAAGCTGATGCCGTGCCTCCTGATGACGTCCCCCAGAGGAAGCATGTAGAGATTAAAAAGAATTGGACCTAAAATTGACCCCTGGGGGACCCCAACTTTATCTCATGGGTTCCTGAGGAACATGTATCCATACTTACAAAGAAGTGTCGATCAGTAAGGTAAGAGACAAACCAGTTAAAAACAGTACCAGAGAGGCCGACCAGATTTTAAAATAAGAAACAACTGCATTTAATGCGGCCTGTAATTCTGAAGGAGTCTCTGTCAGTACAATCATATCATCCGCGTAAAGCAGGACATATAATTTCAAATATATCCCTATTTCACCATTCATCACATTGCAGCATTCAGTAGAGAAAAGTTGAAGTCCTTTGTACCATTTACTCACATATTTTTCAAAATCATTTAAATATAGTGCAAACAAAAGTGGTGATAAATTATCCCCCTGCCGCACTCCTACATTACATACAAATTGTTCAGACAAATCATAACCAGCCCTAACACAAGATTTAGCATTCTCATAAATATTATGTATCACATTTAATACCCTTCCATTTATACCAAATTAAACTAATTTAAGCCATAATGATGACTGATCTACCAAATCAAACGCTTTTTTATAATCAACAAAAGCACAATACAGTCTTTTTTTCTTATGCAGGTGCCATTCAACTAGTGAGTGAGGAACAAAAATATGGTCAAGGGTTGAAAAACCTTTCCTGAACCCTGCCTGCTCTTCTCCAAGAATTCATTTAGACTCTATATAAGCAGTTAGTCTGCACTTGGCGTCGGGTAGTTCTTCGCCCCCACGTCGTGCATTAAAACCGTTTGGAACACACCTACTCGTGGATTAACCCTTACATGAATAACATAAAACGAAATACTCCCTGTGCAGGAAACTCAACATAACACTTTGAACATGTTCAGGTCAAAAGGTTAGACACATACTGCGAGGCTTTTAGTCACATCCAAAGGACACAGATTACATGATAGAGAGCTGAACACCTCAAAGTTTCCACTGACGATGATGATGATGATGATGATGATGATGATGAGATAAAGAAGTCATGTTGTTCAGAACACAAAGTGGAGGTGCTGATGAGAGTTAACACAGAGCTGATAAGGTGAGTGTTGTCAGTGTTTGTACGACACTCACAAGGAGACCTCAGAGCAGAATGGCTGCAGTCACAGAGCTCTGCTTCCTGCTGTTTGCTCTCATCAACAACATTCATGCAGAAGAACTCATCACCATCAAGAAAGAAAGGGACTCTTACACCTTCCACCTCCCCAAGGAGGCCAGCTCCTGCCTGATCTCCAGATTTGTTGGTGAGGAGAAGCTTGTCCTGTGGAACTCCTCTGACCTCTGGTCCCACAACTCCACAGTACCTGAAGACTTGAAACAACGACTCTCAGTTGTCAGCAGGGAGAATGGTTCTTACATCATCCACAACCTGACCTATTCAGACTCCGGCCTGTACCAAGAGGAGTGTTGGACCGACGGCAAAGTCACATATGAGAGAAACAGCAGTGTCATTATCTGTAGCTCAGTGGATCGAAGACCTTTTTGGGTTGTGACACCCGGAGAAACAATGGACGTGCCATGTTCTGGAGCAGCTGACAATCTGGATTTCCTGTGGCTCAAACGTGACTTTAGATATGAACAAGAAATATGGAAGAAAGTTTTTGGGGACAATACGACATCAGTGATGGACGATGCTGGAGGAAGATACCAAGTGGAGAAAAACTCATCAACTCTGCATGTATTCAACTTCACAACAACACTGAAGACACAGTTCACCTGTCTGCTGATGAACCAACAGCAGTGTGTTAGCAGTGAACATGCAGAGTTACACCTGTTATATGAGACAATCTACGGCACAGTGGGAGAGACGGCTGTGTTGCCGTGCACTGTCACTGACCTCAGTGATGACCAGCCCCCACGTTGGAAGATGTACGACAATGTACTAAACACAACAGACCAGACTGTGCCTTCAGTGGACCAAAACTACTCTCTGGTGTTTTCATCACTGACATTAAATCACACAGGTCGGTATGAATGTAACACCTCTCTCAGTGCGAAAAGGTATGGTCTGGTGGTGTGTCCTAAATTTGGTCCTCCTGCTGTCGAGCTCTTCTCAGAGGGAGAAGAAGTCACTCTACAATGCAAAGACAGGGAAAAGGGAAGGTCGCCTGTTTGGTTCATCAAGTCAAACCAAACAGAAGGCAGAGTCGTTTCTATAGACACGAGGCAGACCATGAGCAGAGTGAGCATTGGCTCTGAGTGGAGTTTGGTTATCTCTAATGTCTCACTGAAAGACACAGGAGAGTATTGGTGTCCAGTTCTTGACCAAAATGATCAGTGTGTGTCATCAGTGAAGACTGTGTTAATGTACAGAGATCCCTTTGGGATTCACTCCACCTTCTACACAGTGAGATGCTCAGTGCTCAGTGGTCTGCTGGTGATGCTCTGTGTTGTTGTAGTGGCTGTGAATCAGAGGAGCAGGAGAGGAGAGCAGCTTTCAGCTCAGACACACAGTTAATATGCATATGTTCATTTCCTCACTGTCTGTCTGTGACAATGTCAAAAGTGCAAGAGGTGAAATAGAAGATGGGAAAAAAGACAAATGAATACAAAACAATCAGAATAATGATAGAAAGAATGTTGGGAGAAAAAGTTGACAAGTTTAGAAGTCAAGCTTTGATCCTGACAGGGTGCAGATATATATGTATATATGATATATATTGTAGTTAGTTTGTCTTTGTGTTGTTGTGGATCCATGTGATTATAGGGATGACTGCTTTGGGCTGCACCCTGACACACAGCAGGGGGCTGCTCTGTTATGTCATATTGTTTGGAATATTTTGGAACATTTCACTAATCAATCTTTGAACATTGCTTTCACCTCAGCTGTTGTTTTTGATCATTTGACTGATGTGTATCTTGTGTTATTGTACTGATGTTTGATTTGAAATGATTCTGTGATTCTTTTATTCTATGTGAAGGAATCTGAGTTGCCTTTTATGCATTTATAATTGTTGTATGTTGGGGTGTTGTCAGTGTTATATGATTGTTATTATACCCTGCTCTATAATAAATCAATAATCAAGTGTCTCTATAATCAAGGTGAAACATAAACAATCAGACCTGGTACCCACTTTTTACTGTTGTGATTGTGATTTGAATGATTAGAGACAACACATCTGTTGGTGTGTAAAATAGATCTCATATTCTATTGGAGATACAATGAAATGCTAAGGTCAGCTATGACAGTAAATTACAGGAAAACTACAAACAGAAAATTGGAAAAATAATGAGAACGTTTTACATTCACAATTATTTGCTGTGAAATGACGGCTAAAAGCACCATGAACATGTGCACGACAGCAGCATGAAGACACTAAAGGCAGAGACAGTGTGTGAGGGCTGCTGAGAACACATTACGACAAAATGGCTGCCTGTCTAAGGCCACATGGCCTCCAGGACAAAATGGCTGACCAGGGACGACTACAAAGAAGATGGCCAATTCAACACAGGGGAAGTTCTGCCTCACCACATGTGGTCGGTAAAAACAAAATAGCATTTGAGAGTGGAAGATTTAACTTCCCTCTCTGGCAAGGCAGCTTTATTTGTATGGCACATTTCAGACAGTAGGACAACTCAAAGTGATTTATAGAGTAATAAATTATAACATATAATAAAGGATACATATTTACATTAAAAGAGTAAAGAGAAAAAAGATATAAAAGGTCAAATTAATGACTTAATGATTTACAATTTAAACAAAATCACCATTAAAAACAGCAAAAGTTCAGACAAGAGGTGCAAAGATAAAAAGATTATTTAAAATGATTTAAAATGGAGTTTAAAAATCAGTTTGCAGTCATTACAGGGTGGAACAGACAGTGTAAGTTGGGGCTGTCTAACATCACCTGGGAGATTATTCCAGGTTTGTGCTGCATGATAACAAAACGCTGCTTCACCATGTTTTGTTCTGACTCGTGGGACGGTCAGTAGGCCGGCCCCAGATGTCCTCAGGGTCCCAGAAGGTTCAAATGTCACAAGCATGTCAGAGATATATTTGGGTGCTGAGTCACAGAGTGATTTATACACAAGCAGCAGGATTTTGAAATCAGTTCTCTGAGTGACAGGTAACCAGTGTAAGGATTTCAGAACTAGACTAATGTGGTCATATTTCCTAGTTTTTGTCAGGACCTGAGCAGCAGCATTGTGAACAAGCTGAAGTTGCTCAACAGCTCATTTTAAAACTCCTACAAACAGACCACTGCAGCAATCTAATCCACTGGAAATAAAGGTGTGGTTGAGCCTTTCAAGGTCTCACTTTCTTCTAACAGTGTTTTTAAATGGTAGCAGGCAGGTGATGTTACAGATTTGATGTGGCTGTGGAAGTTAAATGTGAGTGCAGGATAACACCAAGGCTTATTCTGTGACTCTTAGTTATAAGAGAGAGGGCCTCAAGGTGTGAGCTGACAATCTGTCTTTCTGTCAGTGGCCCAAAGACAGTGATGTCCATGCTACTTGATGGTTTGTGAACCCTCCAAACACAGTCATTGCTTTCTTAAAAAAAATTAAAAAAGTATATGATCCCTTTCAGTTGGTATTTTGTGGCACCTCCTTTTGCAGTCATTACTTCAACCAAAGATCGTCTGTAACCACAAACCAATGTCTCACATCTGCTTTTGGGGGTTTTTGCCCACTCCTCCTTCCAGAACTCAGCCAGTTGAGAGAGGTTGGAGGGACATCTGGCATGTACTGCCTGCCTCAGATCTTGCCACAGCATTTCTATGGGATTGAGGTCCAGACTTTGACCGGGCCAATCCAGAGTGTGAATCTTCTTTCTCTTCAGCCATTCCTTGGTAGTTTTACTGGAATGCTTTGAGTTGTTGTCCTGTTGCATAATCCATTTCTGTCCCAGCTTCAATTCCCTGACTGATGGCAGGAGATTCTGGTCAAGAAATTGTTGATAGGCCTGGGATTTCATGGTTCCCTGGATAATTTGGAGTCGTCCTGGTCCGGAGGTGGAAAAGCAGGCCCAGACCTTCACATTTCCACCACCATGCTTCACTGTTGGGGGGAGCTTCTTGTCTTGATATGCAGTGTTTACTTTTCTCCAAACATGGCGCCTGTGATTGTGGCCAAATAATTCAATTTTGGACTCATCTGTCCAGAGAATGGACTTCCAGAAGGCTTCTGGATTGTACAAGTGTTCTCTGGCAAAGTCTAAACGGGGAACTGTATTCTTTTTTGAGAGCAGAGGCTTCCTTCCAGCATCTTGACCATGAATGCCATGTCTATTCATTTTTTGCCTGATTGTAGACGCATGTACATTTATCCCAGATGCTGCCAGAGACGTCTGCAACTCTCTGGAGGGGATGTGTGGGTTGGTCTATACCTGAATTCTTCTTCTTCTGGTGCTTCTTGGTGAAAATTTTGATGGCCGTCCACTTCTGGGCAGAGCTGTGGTCATGCTGAATGCCCTCCATTTGTAAATGATTTGTCTTACAGTGGATGGATGGAGCTGACTCTTTTGGAGATGGTCTTGTGGCTTTCCCCAGTCGGGCTGTCACCATCTTCTTCCTGATGTCCTCGGATGTCTCCTTTCCTCTCGGCATTGTTGATCTGTGTGCCTTACGCCTTGGTATGTAAGTGGTTTGGTTGGTTTCCTCTCTCTTTTAATCACAGCTGCCCAAAACCTTTCCTAAGGATGTCTCATTTGATTGGTCTGCCTAACTGATTACTTAAGCACCCACATGTGTTTCACCTGAGTCTATTACCCTCTTGACTTTACCAATGCAGCTGTGGTTCACTTACTTTGCACCTACTCTGATTCCATGGTTCACGTAGTCTGCTGGCTACTCACACAGTTTGCTCAATACAAGTACATGAAACTGATGAACATTAATCTGACATTTTATTTATAAAAACTGTTGATGATAAAAAAAAAAAAGAAAATCATGGTAAAACAACAGAAAAATCTGTATTACTCAAGGGGTTCACAAACTTTAAAGCAGCACTGTATCTCTGTTGAGTTGGAGAAAATTTTGATGCATCCGGTCACTGATTTGCTCAGTACAGTGACACAGATGTTCCACAGGTCCATAATCACCTGGTGAAAGCTATATGTATATTTGCATGTCATCTGCATCAATACAGTAGGCTACTTTATTATTTTGTATGATTTGGCCTGATGGAAGCAAACAGAGACTACACAAGAAAACTGTACCCTAACCTTTGTCTGCCACGTGCTGTTGTCCCATGCATTTTCTGGTTGTCCTGCTGCTGCTGTTTGTCTTTGTCTTACTGCCTTTGGATGCTACTCTTGCTCTGTGTTGTTGTGCCTGATGCTTGTGTGCTAGACTGCAGGTTATTTCTGTAATGCTTGTTGTCACATGTGATGCTTGTTGTGATTGTATGTTAAGTAGTGTGTGTTTCAGAAATGTGTGGATGTGTGCTGCTGACTTTTTAACTTTTGACATTTCTGTTTTAGCCTCCACCTCGCTCTCTCAAGGGGCTTTGACTTTTGACAGGCTGTCGTTATTAATGACAGTTCGATCTTTATGACTTCAGTAAAATAAAATAAAACTCTCCCTGTGCAGGAAACTCAACATAACACTTTGAACATGTTCAGGTCAAAAGGTTAGACACATACTGCAGGCTTTTAGTCACATCCTAAGGACACAGATTACATGATAGAGAGCTGAACGCTGCAAAGTTTCCACTGATGATGAGATAAAGAAGTCACGTTGTTCCGACCGCAAAGGGAAGCTGCTGATGGGAGATGACACAGAGGTCATTAGAATAGTGGTGTCAGTGTGCCTCCAGCACAAAATGGCTGACCAGGGACAGCTATAAAGACGATGGCCAAGTTTGTTTTGTTTCTTTTTCTTTTCCTTTTTTCTGTATTGTTTCTTCTGTGTTGTTGTCTCTCCTTGTTGTTATTTATTACTTTGTTTACTACTGCACAGTGACCTTGAGTGTTTTGAAAGGAGCTTTTCAAATAAAATGTATTATTATTTTTTTTATTATAATTATAAGTCAAAGCAGGGGAAAATATGCCTCACCACATGTGGTTGGTAAAAACCAAATAGCATTTGAGAGTGGAAGATGTAAGTTCCCTCTCTGCATGTGTAGCTGGATGCAACAACACATTCTCACTCTGACCTCGTCACATGTCCACGTTTGGTCATGGACTTTACACGTCCACATATGACGTCCAAGGTACCCTGGGTGTGTTGGTTGTTGGCATTCTGGGACGCCGTGTCAAGTTGAGCCTGTTACATCCTCTGTACGTTTTCAAAACACACTTCTGTTTTCACAGGAAATGTACAGTTTGCATACAGTCTCTTTCAAAATAAAAGCACTACGTCAGTACAACACTACAAATTGGTGTTATTTTTCATAAACAACGCACACACTTGGTTAAGTTTTGCCAACACATGGACGTGGTTGGGTTTGGGAAAAAAGAACAGGGTTTGGCTTTACAGTCTTATGGGAAGTGAACATTGGCCTCCCGGTGAAAGTCAGTGGATGTTGGACCCATCCACCACCCTTCCAGCCCGCCCTACTCTGACCTTCGCCGCTTTAACTGTTGTTGTTGTCCAGCCATGTTTCCCCTTGATGCCGCAGGGTGCTGTTAAACAATGATAGCAACTGGCAGCATGTCATACCAATGTGAAAAGACAGCTTTTTGTCATAGTCTGTTGCCAGCGCCCACTGACCAAGTGCCAGTATTCAACGATTTCGCAGTGAGACTGGTTTGGATTTAAAAGTCAAATTAGAGTATTTGTGTGTGATCGATGTTGTATGAAGGAGGCAGTTTTTCAAAAGGATGTTTAGTTGCATGCACGTCTGTCTCTGTGTTCAGTATTAGCTAACAGACATAAACTTATCGAAATACCAGGACTACAACGATATCACAGCAATTACTCAGCAACTCTCGGTTGATGGAAGTTAAACAGTCTTGCTCAGCTTGTACAGTTGAACTAATGCTTCACCCACTTATTACATTATCAGTCCATGAATAGAGGGAAGAGTTGCTTTGCTGTGCTGCTTGTTAGCCAGTGGTTGTCCATTGTGAATGAGCCTGGTTTAGAAGGACTGTAGTTCCTGATGCAGTCTTTGTGGTGCTGTCTACCAGCAGTGAGGCTTTGCCTTTAGCCAGGCCGCCGTTGTAAAAAAGAATGAATTCTTAAATACTGACCTGGTTGAGTAAAGATGAAATGAATAGTATGAAACAAAACTCTCCCTGTGTAGTAAACTTAACATAACACTTTGAACATGTTCAGGTCAAAAGGTTAGACACATACTGCAAGGCTTTTAGTCACGTCCAAAAGACACAGATTACTTGATAAAGAGCTGAACGCTTCAAGAAGTCATGTTCGTCTGTCCACAAAGAGGAGCTGCTGATGAGAGTTGACACAGAGCTGATAAGGTGAGTGGTGTCAGTGTTTGTACGACACTCACAAGGAGACCTCAGAGCAGAATGGCTGCAGTCACAGAGCTCTGCTTCCTGCTGTTTGCGCTCATCAACAACATTCATGCAGAAGAACTCATCACTATCAAGAAAGAAGGGCACTCTTACACCTTCCACCTCCCCAAGGAGGCCAGCTCCTGCCTGATCTCCAGATTTGTTGGTGAGGAGAAGCTTGTCCTGTGGAACACCTCTGACCTCTGGTCCCACAACTCCACAGTACCTGAAGACTTGAAACAACGACTCTCAGTTGTCAGCAGGAAGAATAGTTCTTCTTACATCATCCACAACCTGACCCATTCAGACTCCGGCCTGTACCAAGAGCAGTGTTGGACCGCCGGCAAAGTCACATATGAGAGAAACAGCAGTGTCATTATCTGTAGCTCAGTGAATCAAAAAGATTATATTACACTGACATCTGAAGAATCAAGGGACGTGCCATGTTCTGGAGCAGCTGACAATCTGGATTTCCTGTGGCTCAAACGTGACTTTACATATGAACAAGAAATATGGAAGAAAGTTTTTGGGGACAATACGACATCAGTGATGGACGAAGATGGAGGAAGATACCAAGTGGAGAAAAACTCATCAGCTCTGCGTGTATTCAACCCAACAACAACAGTCATTACAGAGTTCACCTGTCTGGTGATGAACCAACAGCAGTGTGTTAGCAGTGAACGTGCAGAGTTAAACCTGAAGATAGAGACAATCTACGGCTCAGTGGGAGAGACGGCTGTGTTGCCGTGCACTGTGACTGACCTCAGTGATGACCAGCCCCCACGTTGGATGATAAACAAGAATGAACTAAACAACAGAACAAACCAGGCTGTGCCTTCAGTGGACCAAAACTACTCTCTGGTGTTTTCATCACTGACATTAAATCACACAGGTCTGTACTTGTGTAAAACCTCTCTCAGGGTGAAAAAGTATTTTCTGGTGGTGTGTCCTAAATTTGGTCCTCCTGCTGTCGAGCTCTTCTCAGAGGGAGAAGAAGTCAGTCTACAATGCAAAGATTTGAAGAACGGTGAGTGGCTTTTTTGGTTCATCAAGTCGAACCAAACAGAAGGCAGAATTGTTACTATATACACGAGTCAGACCATGAGCAGAGTGAGCATTGGCTCTGAGTGGAGTTTGGTTATCTCTAATGTCTCACTGAAAGACACAGGAGAGTATTGGTGTGCAGTTTTTAACCAAAACCGTCGGTGTGTGCCATCAGTCAAAACTGTGTTAATGTACAGAGATCCCTTTGGGATTCACTCCACCTTCTACACAGTGAGATGCTCAGTGCTCAGTGGTCTGCTGGTGATGCTCTGTGTTGTTGTAGTGGCTGTGAATCAGAGGAGCAGGAGAGGAGAGCAGCTTTCAGCTCAGACACACAGTTAATATGCATATGTTCATTTCCTCACTGTCTGTCTGTGACAATGTCAAAAGTGCAAGAGGTGAAATAGAAGATGGGAAAAAGACAAATGAATACAAAACAATCAGAATAATAATAGAAAGAATGTTGGGAGAAAAAGTTGACAAGTTTACAAGTCAAGCTTTGATCCTGACAGGGTGCAGATATATATGTATATATGATATATATTGTAGTTAGTTTGTCTTTGTGTTGTTGTGGATCCATGTGATTATAGGGATGACTGCTTTGGGCCGCACCCTGACACACAGCAGGGGGCTGCTCTGTTATGTCATATTGTTTGGAATATTTTGGAATGTTTCACTAATCAATCTTTGAACATTGCTTTCACCTCAGCTGTTGTTTTTGATCATTTGACTGATGTCTATCTTGTGTTATTGTACTGATGTTTGATTTGAAATGATTCTGTGATTCTTTTATTCTATGTGAAGGAATCTGAGTTGCCTTTTATGCATTTATAATTGTTGTATGTTGGGGTGTTGTCAGTGTTATATGATTGTTATTATACCCTGCTCTATATCAATCAATAATCAAGTGTCTCTATAATAAAGGTGAAACATAAACAATCAGACCTGCTACCCACTTTTTACTCTTCTCATCATGTAGGCTGTCAGAAATGTGGTTTTCTGATGTCACTAAATAAAGGTCACAGTAAAGTGTGTGCACACATCCAATCCTAATATTGAGGCCAGGTGCAGGAAAGCAGATTGAGTGGAGGAAAATGCAGAGAATATCAGTCAGCTGGATTCTAGCTCCCAAACTTTGATTTGAACTCAACAGTCATGTTGTGGGGACTTGTGTTGACTGTAATGATGTGGTGGAAGGAGGAAATTATATTAATAATAATGACTTTATTTGTATAGCACAGTTCATACAGCAAGCGAAGCTCAACGTGACAAAATACAGATAGAACAGGGTATAAGATAAATAAGATTCAAATACACACACACACACACACACACACACACACACACACATAAAAAATATAAACACAGTTTGATACCAATTAAGTAAATGAAAGCTACATAAATACAAGTCTAAAAAGATTTCAAGGTTTTAAGATTTTGTTTGCAGCTGTCGACTAAATCAGAGTCTGACGTCCTCTGGAAGGCAGTTTCAGAGACGAGGGCCTGAGACACTGAACGCAGCATCACCGTGCCTTTTAGTTCTACTACATTTAGTAGACCAGAGGTCGAGGACCTGAAGGATCTACAGGGAATGTATCTGACCAACATATCAGATTAATAGTCAGGAGCCAGTCCATGAAGAGATTTAAAAAGCAAGAGAGTAATGTGTTCTCCATGTTTAGTCTTGGTGAGTAGACGTGCTGCTGCATTTTGGATCATCTACAGTTTGTTTAAAGGTTTATTTGAGAGGTCTGAGAAGAAGGCATTAAAGTGGTCCAGTCTGCGTGAGATAAAAGCATCAACAAGTTTTTCTGTGTCTTGTTTAGATAAAGAGGTCGCAACGGGCAATATTTCAAAGATGTTAAGTGCATTTTTGGTGACGTTTCTCACTTGGGGTTCAAAACACAGGTCACAGTCAAAGATAACACCAAGGGGGGCGTCGGTGGCTTAGTGGTAGAGCAGGCGCCCCATGTACAAAGCTGTTACCGCAGCGGCCCGGGTTCGAGTCCAGCCTGTGGCCGCTTGCTGCATGTCACTCCCCCTCTCTCTCCCCCCCTCCTCACACTTGACTGTCCTGTCCATTAAAGGCAAAAAAAAAATGCCCAAAAACAAAAAAAGATAACAGCAAGGTTCTTTACGTCATACTTTTTATTCACAGCCAGCTTTTCTAAATGATATTACATTGAAATTGCTTTTCTTTTGTACCAATGGTTAGAACCTCAGTTTTGTTGCTGTTGAGTCGCAGGAAATTTTGGGACATCCACGTATTAATTTGGCCGATACAACGAGAAAGTTTTTCAGTTGGGATTTTATCATCTGACAAGAATGACATATACAGCTGAGCATCGTCAGCATAGGAATGGAATTCAGTGTCATGCTCTCTAATGATATTTCTCAGAGGAAACATGTACAGATTGAAAAGAGTGGGTCCCAGAATGGGCCCCTGGGGGACACCACAATGGACCTCAGTTTTAGAAGACAGTGACTCACCCAGGGACACAACATAGTCCCTTCCTGTCAGATAAGACTTGAACCAGGTTAGAACTGAACCTGAAATGTTCAGATGGGTATGAAGCTGGTTTAGAAGGACGCTATGATTACTGGTGTTGAAAGCTGCCTTTAGGTCAAGAAGGACAAGAACTGAAATCTCTCCTTCAACAAGTTTCATTCTAAGATGGTTTACAGCTTTTACTAGTGCTGTTTCAGTCCTGTGATGGAACAAAAGCCTGATTGAAGAGTCTCTGTGTGTCTGTGAGAATTAGACACACCCCCATGTGTCTGTGGAAAAGGATCCAATCTGCACATCAACTGCATGACAACTGTTGTCAGGTGAAGAGGAGCATGTGAAGGCGGGGAGCAGAGAGCAGCACAGATAGTAGAATAGACTGATCTGAGAACAGCACCATGCACCTGTTTGGAACAAACTAGGATATTCTGCAATGGAACCAGTTTCTCTTCAGTCTCACGTGACGCTTCAAACATGGACACTCTTGTTTCCAAGCAATAAATCATCCGTTGGAATCTGACTGTTTCATTCCTGTTTATCTCCCTAACTAGACGTGACAGGTTTTCTGTGTGTCACCACAACAGTCAACATTAACATCCATCTTGTCAGGACAGAGATCCAAAAACACAATGCAGGCCAACCAACTGGAACAGATAACAGACAGGAAACAGGTGACAGATGCTAGAAAGCAAAGGCATGAGGCACATGGTGACAAAGTGACAAGGAGTATGTCCCAAGTCTCTTAATTTTATACTGCTAACTCCTAACTCCTGACTTGAACCGGAAGTCGTTCGAGGTCCGCCATCTTTAAGGCTGTCTCATGTGTCTTATTCCTGCCAGTAAGGAGTTAGCGTTAGGAGTTAGGAGGGATCTGTTAGGTGCGATGAGTAAGGTAACACGAGAGGTTCCTAACAGAAAGAGTTTTACAGCTTGAGGCCCTGACGTATAAATACCCGCCCCCTGCATCTGGCTCATTTGAACGAGATGGCGGAGAAACAGCGCAAGTGTACCCGTTACATGCATTCTTTGCAATGAAACACTGTAATTCACATGCCTACGTGACTACAAAGAGTAACGTTAATGATATTTCCTGTAAGACTGTCATGTTGTAATTAAGTTTATTTCGTTCACAACCCGTTGCGTTGTTCAGCAGACTGTCGGTGATGTGTGGCTGTTAAATGTACAGCTTATCATGTCCAGAACCACACGTGTTGATATAACACCACGCACACACACACACACACACACACACACACACACACACACACACATTTGCCCATCATTAATTGTCCTGCATGTCATGTGAGTGGAATAATGTTTAATAGCTTGTAGTTAATATTAATTATTAATATTAATATTAATTAATATTATTACTTTCATTTATGTTGTTGTAAGCTACTGTCATTACAGTCTGTCCTGCATCTCTCTCTCTCTCTCTCTCTGTCTCATTGTGTCATACGGATTACTGTTAATTTATCATGTTGATCTGTTCTGTACGACATCTGTTGCTCGTCTGTCCGTCCTGGAAGAGGAATCCCTCCTCAGTTGGCTTTGATTAGTGAATATAATGTGACTTGGGATGTACGCCAAACACTGGCTCCGTTATGCAGCAGATCCGGCTGTGCTGCCGTCATCAGAAAAGGACGTCGCTTTACGTGACGCTTCAGAGTAAGGCCGTCTCATGTCTCTTATCAGCAATCCTCGCTCCTCACTCCTCACTCCTGACTCCTTGCATGTTTTCCTAATTGGGAGGGACTAAATAGTTAAGGTGACTAGGTTAGGTGGTTTGCAGTAATTTTAAGGGACTTGGGACGGACCCAAGGAGTGTGTGGAAAAGGGCCGCTTAGAAACTGCAGGGCTGATGAGGGAAAGTGGAAACAGGTGTGTAGGTGCGAGGGGACGTCAGGTGAGCAGGACTGGAAAGAGAGTCTGAGGACATGTTGCATTGCAGGTCCCACAGTCTGTGTCTCCATCTGCTGGTTGAATTGTAGAACTGACGTTGACACAGGACTTTTTAAAAGCCTTTTAGTTTGTGACATTTTCACCTGATTTAACCATGAAAAGCTTCACTGAGATTAAAGATCTGCTTTGCAAGATTGTCCTGGACGAGAAAGACAATAAAGGCTTGTTGTGTCCAAATCAACCAGTGTGTTGTGGTTTTCTTTGAATGGGAACATGTACAGAGGTCTGATTGATTGATTGATTGATTCAAAACCAAAACAGTTTGATATAAACTATACATGCGTAGAAGTGGATCTGTTACCAATTTAGCAAATTTCTTATAAAATTCTGGTCCATAGCCATCGGGTCCTGGAGCTTTACTGTTTTGTAGGGATTGGATAGTATCAAATAGTTCTTCTGTAGTTACTGGTCTACATATATACATCTCTATCGTCCTGTTTCAATGCAACCGAATTCACCTGTTCTGAAAAGCTACCTACCTCTTCTGAAGTACTATCAAACTCTGATGTATATAGTTTTTTGTAGAATTCCAACATAATATTATATATTTTTTTGGTTTCAAATTGTTTACAGCCAGTGGCGTCGACCAGAGAAGAGATGGCTTTTGATTCATGTCTCCCTGCAGCAAGACGAGCCAGTAAATGGCCTGGCTTATCCCCCATTTCATACAACCTGTGTTGAGCATAAAACATTGCAGATTCACCCTTTTGCTCGTCCAAGGCTGATCTAGCGAAACTACTCTTCTGGAAAGATTGCTGGATGGATTTTGTTTAAGTTCAGCTTTCAAATTTGCCAGCACTTTTTCCAGCTTTATTTGTTCCTCAAGAGCTTTTTTTTTTCTTAGCTGCACTATATGAAATTATTGCACCTCTTAAGTAGGCCTTGGCAGCTTCCCATAAAGTTGATGGGCTTATATCCCTAACATCATTAAATGTCATATAGGCTTCAAATTGCTCCTTAATATATGTCATGAAAGGGGGGCTGCTCAGAAGATACGGGTCAAGACTCCACTGGTGAGAATTAGCATCATGGAAGGGTGGAGAGAGACATATATGGACAGGAGAATGATCAGATAGTGTGCGAATTCCTATGCCACTTTCCTCTAATCTATCCAATACCTGTCTAGAGGTGAAAAAATAATCAATTTGTGAAAAGCTTTGATGAGGGTTTGAAAAAAAATGTAAAATCCCTTTCCGTAGGGTGTAGAACCTGCCAGGCATCAAACAAGTTTAGATCTGTGCACATTTCCCTAGTAACTACTGACCTTTTGGAGGGGGGAGTCATTAAAGGTGGTTTATGACCTAACTCTGGATTTACCACACAATTAAAATCTCCACCCAGGATGGCGATAGGAGTTAACATAGACGAGACATCAGATGTGAGTTTAGAATAAAATGTAGCTCATGTAAACGTTTGGTGCATAAATACAGCCTATCATGATGGACTCCCCATATAAAGTACCCTTAATCAACACATATCGCCCCTCCACATCTTTTACATATTTTTCAATATCAAAAGGGATGTTTCTATCTATAGGTGTTGCGGCCCCTCTCCGACTTGAACAAAATGAAGAAAAGTAAATTTGGCCCACCCATTCTCTTTTAAGTTTCTCATGTTCTGTATCTGTCACATGGGTCTCTTGCAGCAATGCAATATCTGCCTTCTCTTTTTTGAGCCATGTAAGAATTTTCTTACACTTCATAGCATGATTTACCCCTTTTACATTGATTGAAATTATTTTAGTTGAACTCATAGCCTTATATAACAATTAAAAAAATACATAATACTGAGTCTTCTGATTATATACAATTTATCAGACACACTATAGCTTGTATTGTGCAAGTTGAAAACCCTATTGATAAAGGGGTAGTCCTAAAGGAAGTGGCCCTAAAAATCCCCAAAATCCCACTGAAAAAAGAAAAAAACTCCCATTACCCCTAAACTAAGACACGTGATGCTGAATGGACAAAGCCTGCAAAGCCAGACAAGAACCGTTGCAGTCCACGTCACAAGGATAGCAGTAGAGTCCATTATCCCTCCCGAGAAACAGTCCCTAACCAACAAATCACTCCCCCGCTCCCACAAACTGAAGACCCATATAGGTTATGTTCATGCCTACACTCAATAAATCTCCTATAAACAAGTAAAAAATATGAAAATAGCAGAAAAAAGGGAGGTACACAGAATCCCAAACCTTCATAATTCCTATAAATATTTAAATTATAGTTGGGAGGAGAACCTTCCACCATTTTATAATCACTTTGAAGGCTTGATTTGAGTAAGGATGAACAAAAAAAAGCATACAATAAATTAATAGAAAAATAGCCTATATGTTCAAGAACCAAAGCTGATTCAGTGTATTAAATATCTTTCTGTATGATAACAAATTACTCTGCAGACAACTAAATTTAATCTAACTCACAGCCATCAAAACCTTTGGTAGAACAGAGTATAAAATGAGAAATAGTTGAAATCATATCTTGCAGTCCAGATGGCTTCATGTATCAAATTAGAAAAAAAAGTGTATATATATATATATATATATATATATATAAATATACACACATCTATAGGCTATGAATCCTTAAGTAGTTCATTTTGGACCTTGTAATAGGCCTAGTCTGTATCACAAATCCACATCAGATGATCACCGACCTTTAATCCTTTTACTCCGGTATCTGGGTTACCTGTCCCATGCCGTTCATGACTCTCTGTGCCTCTCCTGCATCTGTGAAGGTAAAGGTCTTCTCTCCATATGAAAGTGAGTGTAGCAGGGAAGGCCATACGAAACCGGATTTTTTTCTTGATCAGCTGGCCGCACACATCTTTGAAGCATCTCCGTTGCTGAATAACACTTGCTGTGAAATCGAAGCGAATGGCAAACTCCTGTCCATCGTGAGCCAGAGGCTGTCTGGATTTAAATGCTGCAAGTATTTTAATCTTGTCTGTGTAGTTGTGCAGCTTCATCACGGCTCGGGGCTTGTCTCGGTTACCTGGCTGCGGTCGGCCAGGTGTGCGATGAGCTCTGTCCAGATTGATGGTCCCCCTCTTAGTGTCAAGGCCGAGCACAGAAGGGAGCCATGATTCCAAAAAGATAATGGGCTGTCGTCCCTCAGTCCCCTCTTGTAGCCCAGAGATCCTGATGTTGCCACGACGGTTGCGGTTTTCTTGATCCTCAAGTCTTTGGGTTAGCATGGATATGGTCTCCTCGGCCCGGGCTAGCTGTGATTTCATGGTGGAGATGTCATCCTCGGCTGTGGAAATACGGCATTCAGCTTCCTCCATACGGTGATCATCGCTCTCTAACCGTGTGGTGATAGAGTCTCGTGTCTCAGAGAATTTAGACAGTTTCTCCTCAAGCACCGCAGCGACTTTACTGGTGATGTCTTCAACAAGTTTGTCACTCACATGGTCTGATGACACACAGGCTAGGTTAGCTGCACCATGCTGAGGTTCAGTAACCTTACTTGCGTTTTGCAGCCGTCGCTGCTCTCCTCTAGTTCATATGCTCTGATCTTTTTAGACACGTTTCTTTGTCTTTGCATGAAGAGCTGTAACCACACTTGGCTGACTAGGTCCACAAATATATGTTTTTAGAAATGTATGGAGCGGGAGCCAGGTGCTGCGTGTCCTCTCAGTGCTGCGTCATCAAGTCGCCCATTAATTAACTTGATTAAAACAAATCTGGTCCTTTAAGGTACAAATTAATGTGTAATTACCTGTGATGTAAATTCTGCACATTTTAATGAGTTTTACACTTTGAAAATACTCAAATGTATTTGTAATAAAGGTGATTTGTTTTTCATTTTATTTATCCATTGAAATGTATCCTTTTAACTGACAGCCTGCAGATGATGCATTAAAGTCTTCATAAGGCAGGTTTACTGTATAATATGTCATACAGGTGAAGGTCACATGATCAGCTCCTCTATCAGCTGCAGAGTCAGCTGATCAGTCTGCACTACAAACATTTCAAGTCAGAACAAAAGCATTGAAAAATAGTTTTGAAATTACCCATCAAGCTAGCTCGAAACCCCGGGCTCACATGGACTTATGTGTTCTCTGTTTCCTCCTGGTTGGTCCACAGTGGAAATTCATATGAAGAAATTTGCAAGTTGAAATTGTTGGTGTCCCGACAAATGAAACCTCACATACATTCATCACATACACTCCTGTGTGGCGTACCTGAGGAGGGACTTGAATCACAGACTCCACGTCAGCAGTCGTGTCCACCACACTGGTCCAACTTGAGCTGAGACACACATGCATTGGTCCACAGAGGGCGACTGGAACACACCACAGAAAATACACTGTGGGCCCTGCACCACATGAGCAGCATCAGGCTGCATCAACGTCCACAAAATCCCCAGAAAACTCACTCAGCAGCTGAAATAGGAACAAAAAGCTGTTGTGGTCTCTTCATGGGCTAAATGTGTCTCAGCCAGTGAGAGTTAAATGCAAAGCAGGCGAAGAGTGAAGGAGAGGACATGCAGAGAGGGATGAGACGACCTTCACACTGTCGTCACTCTCTGTCTGCTGTTTGTTATTGGACTTGTGTGCTAGTCATGGATCGGCCATAATGAACACCATGTTGGAGCACAGAGAGGTTCATAACTGTACCTGGTACCAGAACACTTTGATATATTTATTATATTTCCTTAAGCTCATCTCTCTCTCCATCACAGATGTAGACACATACACACATTATGTCCATGTCTCTCTCACACACTTGTCTCTGGTGGTTTCACCACATCTCTCAATAATCTGTGTTTGAAGACACGACAGCCTCAGTGGTTTTAGATATGTCCAAAGGACACAGATTACTTGATAGAGAGCAGAACGCCTCAAAGTTTCCACTGATGATGATGAGATAAAGACGTCACGTTGTTACGGCCAAGAAGAGAAGCTGCTGATGAGAGTTGACACAGAGCTGATAAGGTGAGTGTTGTCAGTGTTTGTACGACACTCACAAGGAGACCTCAGAGCAGAATGGCTGCAGTCACAGAGCTCTGCTTCCTGCTTTTTGCTCTCATCAACAACATTCATGCAGAAGAACTCATCACCATCAAGAAAGAAGGGCACTCTTTCACCTTCCACCTCCCCAAGGAGGCCAGCTCCTGCCTGATCTCCAGATTTGTTGGTGAGGAGAAGCTTGTCCTGTGGAACACCTCTGACCTCTGGTCCCACAACTCCACAGTACCTGAAGACTTGAAACAACGACTCTCAGTTGTCAGCAGGAAGAATATTCCTTCTTACATCATCCACAACCTGACCCATTCAGACTCCGGCCTGTACCAAGAGGAGTGTTGGACCGACGGCAAAGTCACATATGAGAGAAACAGCAGTGTAATTGTCTGTAGTATAAGGATTGAGCAAGAAATGTCTTTACTGAGACCTGAAGAAACAGTGGACCTGCCATGTTTTGGAGCAGCTGACAATCTGGATTTCCTGTGGCTCAAACGTGACTTTAGATATGAACAAGAAATATGGAAGAAAGTTTTTGGGGACAATACGACATCAGTGATGGATGACACTGGATCAAGATACCAAGTGGAGAAAAACTCATCAGATCTGCGTGTATTCAACTTCACAACAATGTTAAAGAAAGAGTTTACCTGTCTGCTGATGAACCGACAACAGTGTGTTAGCAGTGAACGTGTACTGTATCACCAGGAGCCAGAGTTTCTCTATCACTCAGCAAGGGAGACGGCTGTGTTGCCGTGCACTCTCACTGATTTCAGTGATGACCAGCCCCCACGTTGGGTTAATGTCACCTCCAACACTGAACTAAACAACACAACAAACCAGACTGTGCCTTCAGTGGACCAAAACTACTCTTTGGTGTTTTCATCACTGACATTAAATCACACAGGTTTGTATGACTGTAAAACCTCTCTCAGGGTGAAAAGTTATTATCTGTTGGTGTGTCCTAAATTTGGTCCTCCTGCTGTTGAGCTCTTCTCAGAGGGAGAAGAAGTCACTCTGCCATGCAAAGATTTGAAGAAGGGTAGGTCGCCTGTTTGGTTCATCAAGTCGAACCAAACAGAAGGCAGAATCGTTACTGTAGACACGAGTCAGGCCATGAGCAGAGTGAGCACTGGCTCTGATGGGAGTTTGGTTATCTCTAATGTCTCACTGAAAGACACAGGAGAGTATTGGTGTGCAGTTCGTGACCAAAATAGTCAGTGTGTGTCATCAGTCAAAACTGTATTAATGTACAGAGATCCCTTTGGGATTCACTCCACCTTCTACACAGTGAGATGCTCAGTGCTCAATGGTCTGCTGGTGATGCTCTGTGTTGTTGTAGTGGCTGTGAATCAGAGGAGCAGGAGAGGAGAGCAGCTTTCAGCTCAGACACACAGTTAATATGCATATGTTCATTTCCTCACTGTCTGTCTGTGACAATGTCAAAAGTACAAGAGGTGAAATAGATGATGGGAAAAAAGACAAATGAATACAAAACAATCAGAATAATAATAGAAAGAATGTTGGGAGAAAAAGTTGACAAGTTTAGAAGTCAAGCTTTGATCCTGACAGGGTGCAGATATATATGTATATATGATATATATTGTAGTTAGTTTGTCTTTGTGTTGTTGTGGATCCATGTGATTATAGGGATGACTGCTTTGGGCTGCACCCTGACACACAGCAGGGGGCTGCTCTGTTATGTCATATTGTTTGGAATATTTTGGAACGTTTCACTAATCAATCTTTGAACATTGCTTTCACCTCAGCTGTTGTTTTTGATCATTTGACTGATGTGTATCTTGTGTTATTGTACTGATGTTTGATTTGAAATGATTCTGTGATTCTTTTATTCTATGTGAAGGAATCTGAGTTGCCTTTTATGCATTTATAATTGTTGTATGTTGGGCTGTTGTCAGTGTTATATGATTGTTATTATACCCTGCTCTATATCAATCAATAATCAAGTGTCTCTATAATAAAGGTGATATTATAAACAATCAGACCTGCTACCCACTTTTTACTCTTCTGATCATGTAGGCTGTCAGAAATGTGGTTTTCTGATGTCACTAAATAAAGGTCACAGTAAAGTGTGTGCACACATCCAATCCTAATATTGAGGCCAGGTGCAGGAAAGCAGATTGAGTGGAGGAAAATGCAGAGAATATCAGTCAGCTGGATTCTAGCTCCCAAACTTTGATTTGAACTCAACAGTCATGTTGTGGGGATTGTTGTGTTCAAATGCTCATGTGCTCGTAGCTGCCAAAACATGATGAAGTGTAACCTGAGAGTGACTGTGGTGACACTGTAATGATGTGGTGGAAGGAGGAAATTATATTAATAATAATGACTTTATTTGTATAGCACAGTTCATACAGCAAGCGAAGCTCAACGTGACAAAATACAGATAGAACAGGGTATAAGATAAATAAGATTCAAATACACAATCACACACACACACACACACACACACACACACACACACACATAAAAAATATAAACACAGTTTGATACCAATTAAGTAAATGAAAGCTACATAAATACAAGTCTAAAAAGATTTCAAGGTTTTAAGATTTTGTTTGCAGCTGTCGACTGAATCAGAGTCTGACGTCCCCTGGAAGGCAGTTTCAGAGACGAGGGTCTGAGACACTGAACGCAGCATCACCGTGCCTTTTAGTTCTATTACATTTAGTAGACCAGAGGTCGAGGACCTGAAGGATCTACAGGGAATGTATCTGACCAACATATCAGATTAATAGTCAGGAGCCAGTCCATGAAGAGATTTAAAAAGCAACATTTTAAAATGAACTCTAAAATGAGCAGGAAGCAAATGAAGAGCCTCTAAAACCAGAGTAATGTGTTCTCCATGTTTAGTCTTGGTGAGTAGACGTGCTGCTGCATTTTGGATCATCTGAAGTTTGTTTAAAGGTTTATTTGAGAGGTCTGAGAAGAAGGCATTAAAGTGGTCCAGTCTGCGTGAGATAAAAGCATCAGTAAGTTTTTCTGTGTCTTGTTTAGATAAAGAGGTCGCAACGGGCAATATTTCAAAGATGTTAAGTGCATTTTTGGTGACGTTTCTCACTTGGGGTTCAAAACACAGGTCACAGTCAAAGATAACACACTTGACTGTCCTGTCCATATAAGGCAAAAAAAAAAAATAATGCCCCAAAACAAAAAAGATAACACCAAAGTTCTTTATGTCATACTTTTTGTTCACAGCCAGCTTTTCTAAATGATATTACATTGGAATTGCTTTTCTTTTGTACTGATACTGATTTGTACCTCAGTTTTGTTCCTGTTGAGTCGCAGGAAATTTTGGGACATTCACGTATTAATTTGGCCGATACAGCGAGAAAGTTTTTCAGTTGGGATTTTATCATCTGATGAGAATGAGATATACAGCTGAGTATCATCCGCATAGGAATGGAAATCAATGTCATGCTCTCTAATGATATTTCTCAGAGGAAACATGTACAGATTGAAAAGAGTGGGTCCCAGAATGGACCCCTGGGGGACACCACAATGGACCTCAGTTTTAGAAGACAGTGACTCACCCAGGGACACAACATAGTCCCTTCCTGTCAGATAAGACTTGAACCAGGTTAGAACTGAGCCTGAAATGTTCAGATGGGTATGAAGCCAGTTTAGAAGGACGCTATGATTACTGGTGTTGAAAGCTGCCTTTAGGTCACGAAGGACAAGAACTGAAATCTCTCCTTCAACAAGTTTCATTCTAAGATGGTTTACAGCTTTTACTACTGCTGTTTCAGTCCTGTGATGGAACAAAAGCCTGACTGAAGAGTCTCTGTGTGTCTGTGAGAATTAGACACACCCCCATGTGTCTGTGGAAAAGGATCCAATCTGCACATCAACTGCATGACAACTGTTGTCAGGTGAAGAGTGTGAGCATGTGAAGGCGGGGGAGCAGAGAGCAGCACAGACAGTAGAAGAGACTGATCTGAGAACAGCACCATGCACCTGTTTGGAACAAACTAGGATATTCTGCAATGGAACCAGTTTCTCTTCAGTCTCACGTGACTCTTCAAACATGGACACTCTTGTTTCCAAGCAATAAATCATCCTTTGGAATCTGACTGTTTCATTCCTGTTTATCTCCCCCTAACTAGACGTGACAGGTTTTCTGTGTGTCACCACAACAGTCAACATTAACATCCATCTTGTCAGGACAGAGATCCAAAAACACAACGCAGGCCAACCAACTGGAACAGATAACAGACAGGAAACAGGTGACAGATGCTAGAAAGCAAAGGCATGAGACACATGGTGACAAAGTGACAAGGAGTGTGTGGAAAAGGGCCGCTTAGAAACTGCAGGGCTGATGAGGGAAAGTGGAAACAGGTGTGTAGGTGGGAGGGGACATCAGGTGAGCAGGACTGGAAAGACAGTCTGAGGACATGTTGCATTGCAGGTCCCACAGTCTGTGTCTCCATCTGCTGGTTGAATTGTAGAACTGACGTTGACACAGGACTTTTTAAAAGTCTTTTAGTTTGTGACATTTTCACCTGATTTAACCATGAAAAGCTTCACTGAGATGAAAGATCTGCTTTGCAAGATTGTCCTGGACAAGAAAGACAATAAAGGCTTGTTGTGTCCAAATCAACCAGTGTGTTCTGGTTTTCTTTGAATGGGAACATGTACAGAGGTCTGATTGATTGATTGATTGATTGATTGATTGATTGATTGATTGATTGATTGATTCAAAACCAAAACAGTTTGATATAAATGGGATTCATACATGTGAGTGAAATGAAATGAGATTTACAGTTACCTGAGAACATTTCAAATGGCACAGATGGAACCCAAATGATTGGGTCTGAACATGCCTCGACTAAAACCTCTCTAACTTTGCTCTGCTTCACTTTCTCAGCATCAGTCTTGACACAGGTAATGATCAGATGTTGTGATGTGGTTTGCTCCAGGTTTGAGGCTGCAGCTCCATCATTGTGACACACTAACATCTATACTGATGCTTCCACCCCTGCAGAAATCTCACAGGTGTTACCTTCATCATCATACAAAGACTCTTCATATAGACCTTGGAGTTGCACACATTTAGAGACAAATTTATTAATGGATAGCTCTTTGAGATGAGCCATCTCGTATTCTAGGGGGTCCAACAGAAAACAGAAAACACACTGTACAACACAACACAGCAATCACACTCACAAGAGACAATCATAACATGTACTAGGCTCTCCAGTACCAACCCACCCACGCAACATTTCCGTCAGCCCACAATACCCATGTAAAATGAGAGAAAAAACAAACACAAAAAAAGAAACAAAAAAACCCCAAAACAAAACAAAAACAAATCCAGAGCAATGATGCAGCAACAGTCATAATAGTAATATTTGCAATATTAATAGCATGACAATGATATTAATATGCAATATACAATGATAATAAAAGTAGTAGACGTAACCTTAATTGATTGTTAATATGATAACGATACCTTCATAATATTGTCTAGCACCGTGTATATATATATATATATATATATATATATATATATATATACCATAGTATATGTACACACACACGCATAAATACATACATACATGTATACATACATACATACATACATACATATATATGTACACACCCATAAATACCTACAAACACACACATACATGTACATCCATATCATTATATAACTGCATATACACATAGAGTAATAACTGCAGTAATACTGATTATGTAAAAGGGGCAAGGAGACAATACCATTAAAAGCAACTGCATGGGGCGTTGGTGGCTTAGTGGTAGAGCAGGCGCCCCATGTACAAAGCTGTTGCCGCAGCGGCCCAGGTTCGAATCCAGCCTGTGGCCCTTTGCTGCATGTCACTCCCTCTCTCTCTCCCCCCTTCACACTTGTCTTTCCTATCAAATAATTATTAGATGTATTAGATGTTGTTTTAAGTAGGGAGGACAGTTGAAGTGAGTACATTTGAAAATGTATTGGAGCCAATGGTAGTGTCTTCTTGCATTAAGGAGTAACCAGTTTAAAGATTCGTACATAAAGCAGTGATGTGTTTGATATGGGCACCTTAAAATAAATCTGCAGAGTCTGTTGTAAATAACATTGAGAGGTTGAAGAAAAGTTTCAAAGGTGTTCTGATAAACTATATCGGCATAGTCCAGAGCAGGGAGTAATAACTGTGTAACAATTATTTTTCTGATCTGAAGAGTAAAACAATTTATGGAACGATAAATTATAGCTAGGTTATGATTTAGTTTGTTTGTGATGGATTCAATATGATGTTTAAAAGAAAGCAGTGGGTCAATCCAGAGACCAAGATATTTAAAAGTAGTTACATATTCAAGGGGTGAGCCATCAATAAAAGAGATGGTTAGATCTGAGGCATCACTAAGACCTGGTCTGGTACCAAACAGCATACTACATGATTTCCTTCTGTTCAATATTAGTTTGTTTGAAGAGAACCATTTCTGAAACTCATGTTGTAGGGTATTTTCTAAGACAGGTTTGTTAACACTAGATGTGTATATAACGGTGTCATCAGCATATAGATGTACTTGACAGTCCGAGCATATTTTTGGGAGGTCACTGATAAAAATAGAAAAAAGAAGTGGTCCTAAGGATGAACCTTGTGGTACTCCCTTCGCAACAATAGAATAATCAGATTGATTACCATTGAAATTGACACATCGTCATCTATTGTGAAGGTATGAGTTGAACCAAAGTAAAGTATTCTGGGAAGCACCAATGGAATAGAGTTTATTGAGAAGTAAGTAGTGGTCGACAATGTCAAAGGCCTTGGTTAGATCAAGGAAAATTGCACCAGTGAGTTTGCCATTCTCAGAAGCAGTAAACACATCATTAGTGAGCTTTAACAGAGCTGTAGTTGTGGAGAAGTTAGGTCTGAAGCCAGACTGGCATGGAGATAAAATGTTGAAGTCTGTAATATAGCGTGATAATTGATAAAGATTAATTTTTCAAAGATTTTAGCTATAGAATTGATAATAGAAATTGGATGGTAATTATTGATATTGTGTGGGTCTCCTCCCTTATGAAGTGGAGTGACAATGGCACATTTCCAGGGAGAAGGGAGGGCACAGGTTGATAATAGGAGGTTAAACAAATCACATAGTGGATACATCAAAATACTGGCTGCTAGCTTAATAAATTTAGTCTCAATGCTATCTGGTCCAGATCCACAGTCATCCTTTAGTTCACTGATTGCACAATGAACTTCAACAGGTAACATTTTATGAAAAGAAAAAGAACTACTACAGGAAGAGCTACTAGAAGAATCGCATGTCATAGATGAGTCAAACATATAAGATCTACCTAGAGAGGTGAAATACTGATTAAAAATGTTTGAGATAGCTGATGGATCCTGAATAATGTTGTTGTTAAAACGAATCTGGGTACTGGTATTTGTGTTTGATTTGTTGAGGATATTATTCATATTTTTCCAGAACTGTTTTGGGTTATGCATATTTTCAGAGAGCTGATTTTTATAGAAGTCTGATTTTGCATTAAGTGTTTTTGTCTTACATAAATTCCTCAGTAATCTATATTTTTCCCAGTCAGTGGCATCCTTAGTTTCTCTGTAAATTTTCCATGCTTTATCCTGTTGTTTAAAAAGATTAATCAGATCTGAGTTGATCCAAGGTAAGTGTTAACCTTCGACCTTGATTTCTCTCCAGGGGGCATGTTTTGTCAATAACACGTGTGAGTTCAGAGTAAAAATAATTCCAGGCATCTTCATTATAAGGTATGAGTTGAAATCTGTCCCAGTTTATTGCAATCAAGTCATTTATGAAATTATCAAAGTTAATATTCTTACTTTGACTAACTTTAATGCATTTTGGAAGAAGACGAGGAGATTTAATTTTCCATACACAGTAGACAGTTGAGTGATCACTAAAACAGTCAGAGAGAACGCCAGAGCTAGTAATTCTATCGGGGTGGGTAACAAGGATCCAGTCTAATAATGATCTAGATCTGGCGTCAACTCTGGTGGGCTCATTAATCAACTGAGTTAAATTTATACTTTTAAGGAGGTTTTTATCATTAGATGAAGAGCGGTCAAGCCAGTTACTGTTAAAGACACGTAGAATGATCATTTCACACGGGTGTTCAAATGAGGTGAGAGTGGATAGTATACATTTAGTTGAGTCAGGATGAACTGGTGGAGGTCTGTAGATGCTGCCTATGATAAGGCGTTTATTTTCATGGAGTTTCAAGTCAACAAAAAGACATTCAAAAAAGGAGGGGGGTACTACTGGAGTGGCGGTTTCAGAAATAAGGTGCAGGGAGACATAAATAACCACACTGCCTCTTCTGGTGCCCCTGTCTGCTCTGTATAACATATAGTTATCTAATTTAATCTCTTCATCACTAATTTTACTATGCAGCCATGTTTCTGAGAGAGTAAGTACATCAGGTTTGTACTGAGTAACCCAGACTCTGATCAAATCAATTTTTGGGAGAAGGCTCCTTATGTTCAAGTGTAGAATTTTTAAACCTTTCAGTGTGAACTATGAATCAGGGTAAAGATATCATAACAGGGCCAAGTGAGGCGGAAACAGAGAAGGTGTATGAGAGAGGAAGGCAGTAGAGCCAAAGCATGTGCCACACACACACACACACACACACACACACACACACACGCACATACCGACACACAGACACAGTACAGAAAAAGGATAAAACGAAACATCAATCATTTATTTTGGGCATGTCATTTTGGAGCAGAGGCCTGAGCCACAAGTTAAAGGGGAAATCACATTTTATTTACCAATGCATCTGTATTGAGAGATTCAGGTGGTTTAAGACGTAGTTACCTGTGATGTTGTTTTATTCCTCAGTGCATTAAAGTGACAGAGAGTGTGTTTCATTGCTTATCAATTCAACTTTTAATTTCTAAGAGGAGAATTGTGACAGGGTTAAAAAAAAACACTTAAAAACATCAACCCATTAACTGACCCATTAATTAACTTAACTGAAACAAATCTGGTCCTTTAAGGTACAAATTAATGTGTAATTACCTGTGATGTTATTCTGCACATTTTAATGAGTTTTACACTTTAAAAATACTCAAATGTATTTGTAATAAAGATGATTTGTTTTTCATTTTATTTTATCCATTAAAACGTATCCCTTTTAACTGACAGCCTGCAGATGATGCATTAAAGTCTTCATAAGGCAGGTTTACTGTATAATATGTCATACAGGTGAAGGTCACATGATCAGCTCCTCTATCAGCTGCAGAGTCAGCTGATCAGTCTGCAGTCTACAAACACACAAACATTTCAAGTCAGCAACAAAAGCATTAAAAATAGTTTTGAAATTACCCATCAAGCTAGCTCGAAACCCGTGGGATCACATGGACTTATGTGTTCTCTGTTTCCTCCTGGTTGGTCCACAGTGGAAATTCATATGAAGAAATTTGCAAGTTGAAATTGTTGGTGTCCCGACAAATGAAACCTCACATACATTCATCACATACACTCCTGTGTGGCGTACCTGAGGAGGGACTTGAATCACGGTCTCCACGTCAGCAGTCGTGTCCACCACACTGGTCCAACATGGGCTGAGACACACATGCATTGGTCCACAGAGGGCGACTGGAACACACCACAGAAAATACACTGTGGGCCCTGCACCACATGAGCAGCATCAGGCTGCACCAACGTCCACAAAATCCCCAGAAAACTCACTCAGCAGCTGAAATAGGAAGAAAAAGCTGTTGTGGGCTCTTCATGGGCTAAATGTGCCTCAGACAGTGAGAGTTAAATGCAAAGCAGGTGAAGAGTGAAGGAGAGGACATGCAGAGAGGGATGAGACGACCTTCACACTGTCGTCACTCTCTGTCTGCTGTTTGTTATTGGACTTGTGTGCTAGTCATGGATCGGCCATAATGAACACCATGTTGGAGCACAGAGAGGTTCATAAGTGTACCTGGTACCAGAACACTTTGATATATTTATTGTATTTCTTTAAGCTCATCTCTCTCTCCATCACAGATGTAGACACATACACACATTATGTCCATGTCTCTCTCACACACTTGTCTCTGGTGGTTTCACCACATCTCTCAATAATCTGTGTTTGAAGACACAACAGCCTCAGTGGTTTCAAATACGTCCAAAGGACACAGATTACTTGATAGAGAGCAGAATGCCTCAAAGTTTCCACTGATGATGATGATGATGATGATGATGATGATGACGATGATGAGATAAAGAAGTGAAGTTGTTCCGGCCACAAAGAGAAGCTGCTGTTTTTTTACAGGAAACGGGACAGGTTGAATGTTTCATTTAAATGAACTGGAGAAATTTAATGTGAAAACGCAATGAGCTTCACACTAAAGTCATAGTCTTTACTACCTCACTTTGTCATTTTTGATATTATATTTCCTTAAGCTCATCTATCTCTCCATCAAATATATAGATACATACACACATTATGTCCATGTCTCTCTCACACACTTGTCTCTGGTGGTTTCACCACATCTCTCAATAATCTGTGTTTGAAGACACGACAGTCTCAGTGGTTTTAGATACGTCCAAAGGACACAGATTACTTGATAGAGAGCAGAACGCCTCAAAGTTTCCACTGATGATGATGATGATGATGATGATGATGGTGATGAGATAAAGAAGTTGCGTTTTTCCGGCCGCAGAGAGAAGCTGCTGATGAGAGTTAACACAGAGCTGATAAGGTGAGTGATGTCAGTGTTTGTATGACACTCACAAGGAGACCTCAGAGCAGAATGGCTGCAGTCACAGAGCTCTGCTTCCTGCTGTTTGCTCTCATCAACAACATTCATGCAGAAGAACTCATCACCATCAAGGAGGAAGGGCACTCTTACACCTTCCACCTCCCCAAGGAGGCCAGCTCCTGCCTGATCTCCAGATTTGTTGGTGAGGAGAAGCTTGTCCTGTGGAACACCTCTGACCTCTGGTCCCACAACTCCACAGTACCTGAAGACTTGAAACAACGACTCTCAGTTGTCAGCAGGAAGAATATTTCTTCTTACATCATCCACAGCCTGACCCATTCAGACTCCGGCCTGTACCAAGAGGAGTGTTGGACTGACGGCAGAGTCACATATGAGAGAAACAGCAGTGTAATTATCTGTAGCTCAGTGAATGCAAGAATGGATATTACACCAGAAATTGGAGAAGAAGTGTGGCTGCCATGTTATGGAGTGGCTGACAGTCTGGATTTCCTGTGGCTCAAACGTGACTTGAGACATGAGCATGACCCATGGACCAGAGTTTTATGGGACAATACAGCATCAGTGATGGACGATGCTGGAGAAGTATACCGAGTGGAGAAAAGTTCATCGGCACTTCATGTGCTCAGCCCCACAACAAATGCTTTTACAGAGTTCACCTGTCTGCTGATGAACCAACAGCAGTGTGTCAGCAGTAACCCTGTAGAGTTTTACCTGCCCTATGAATTAATCTATGGCTCAGTGGGAGAGACGGCTGTGTTGCCGTGTACTGTCACTGATTTCAGTGGTGACCAGCCCCCACGTTGGACAATCAAAAACAATGAACTAAACAACACAACAAACCAGACTGTGCCTTCAGTGGACCAAAACTACTCTCTGGTGTTTTCATCACTGACATTAAATCAGAGAGGTTGGTATGACTGTGAAACTTCTTCCAGTGTGAAAAAGTATTTTCTGTTGGTGTGTCCTAAATTTGGTCCTCCTGCTGCCGAGGTCTTCTCAGAGGGAGAAGAAGTCACCCTACAATGCAAAGACAGGGAAAAGGGTTGGTGGCTTTATTGGTTCATCAAGTCGAACCAAACAGAAGGCAGAATCATTACTGTAGACACGAGTCAGACCATGAGCAGAGTGAGCCTTGGCTCTGAGTGGAGTTTGGTTATCTCTAATGTCTCACTGAAAGACACAGGAGAGTATTGGTGTGCAGTTTTTGACTCAAATAGTCAGTGTATGTCATCAGTCAAAACTGTGTTAATGTACAGAGATCCCTTTGGGATTCACTCCACCTTCTACACAGTGAGATGCTCAGTGCTCAGTGGTCTGCTGGTGATGCTCTGTGTTGTTGTAGTGGCTGTGAATCAGAGGAGCAGGAGAGGAGAGCAGCTTTCAGCTCAGACACACAGTTAATATGCATATGTTCATTTCCTCACTGTCTGTCTGTGACAATGTCAAAAGTACAAGAGGTGAAATAGATGATGGGAAAAAAGACAAATGAATAGGAAACAGTCAGAATAATAATAGAAAGAATGTTGGGAGAAAAAGTTGACAAGTTTACAAGTCAAGCTTTGATCCTGACAGGGTGCAGATATATATGTATATATGATATATATTGTAGTTAGTTTGTCTTTGTGTTGTTGTGGATCCATGTGATTACAGGGATGACTGCTTTGGGCTGCACCCTGACACACAGCAGGGGGCTGCTCTGTTATGTCATATTGTTTGGAATATTTTGGAACATTTCACTAATCAATCTTTGAACATTGCTTTCACCTCAGCTGTTATTTTTTATCATTTGACTGATGTGTATCTTGTGTTATTGTACTGATGTTTGATTTGAAATGATTCTGTGATTCTTTTATTCTATGTGAAGGAATCTGAGTTGCCTTTTATGCATTTATAACTGTTGTATGTTGGGGTGTTGTCAGTGTTATATTATTGTTATTATACCCTGCTCTGTATCAATCAATAATCAAGTGTCTCTATAATAAAGGTGAAACATAAACAATCAGACCTGGTACCCACTTTTTACTCTTCTGATCATGTAGGCTGTCAGAAATTGGTTTTCTGATGTCACTAAATAAAGGTCACAGTAAAGTGTGTGCACACATCCAATCCTAATATTGAGGCCAGGTGCAGGAAAGCAGATTGAGTGGAGGAAAAAGCAGAGAATATCAGTCAGCTGGATTCTAGCTCCCAAACTTTGATTTGAACTCAACAGTCATGTTGTGGGGATTGTTGTGTTCAAATGCTCATGTGCTCGTAGCTGCCAAAACATGATGAAGTGTAACCTGAGAGTGACTGTGGTGACGCTGTAATGATGTGGTGGAAGGAGAAAAGTCTCTGTGTTGTGAGCATTAGACACACCCCCATGTGACTCTTCAAACATGGACACTCTTGTTTCCAAGCAATAAATCATCCTTTGGAATCTGACTGTTTCATTCCTGTTTATCTCCCCCTAACTAGACGTGACAGGTTTTCTGTGTGTCACCACAACAGTCAACATTAACATCCATGTCACGGCCCCTCTAATACCACCTCATGCTGGCGTGCCAATGTTTTAAGCAGCCTCAATAAAACATCAATCTGAAGAAGTGATGGAAGAGTGCTGCAGTATATTTGAGTGTCAGTGTTCACTGCACAGTTTACAAAAGTTAGCAGTGCAAACATCATTTCGCAACCTCAAGGTGACATTTGGCTCTATGGAAAACATTATCAGCTCTTTCACACTAAGATTACACACAGCTCACTGTGCTCAGGTGTGTAAACAGTGATGACTGGAATAAAACACAGGGGCTGTGGCAGCACAGTGACCTTCCAGTCAGGTAAGTCTCAGCCATGATGAAGATGCCCGCTCTGCTCTCTGCTGCCCTGCTGCTGCTGCTGCTGCTGCTGCTCCCTGGGAATCTGACTGAAAGTAAGAATTCATGAAACAGATTTCAAGTGATTTTCTTTATTACTGGATATAAATAAATCTTATTTTTCCTCTGGTGTTTTTTGTCATCCATCATTCAGTAAGTGAACCAGTTCCCATTGAGGTGGTGGTGGAGAACAGCTTACTAGGCACCGCTCCTGAGACCTTCAGCACTCATGTGGTGTACAGAGGGATCCTGCTGGGCGCACTGAAGAGACTCATGAGCTCCGATGCAAACTTTAAGTAAGACCTCAACATCAGCTGTCACCGGAGAGCGACAACTTATTGATATGAGTAGATAAACTTGCTGACTGGCACTTCACAATAGTGATACATATTTGTCTCACAGTGGGGTCCCTTATTCTCAAAATGATCTGTGCTCAGAGTACATCCTTGCAGGAGGTGTTGTGTAACTGCAAACCCTGCAGCAGGGGCGTAGCAACAAATTCTGGGTCCTAGCAGTCTCTGTGGGCCCCCACCCTTACTTGGTACATGTCTCTCTTATGCACATTTTTACACCTTTTGCTTTCTTTCCCTTTCCTTTCTTTCTTTTCTTTTTCGGACCCCCAGTATCCCTTTGTTGGGGACAGGCATGAAACAAGACAGTATATTTGGCGCCAGCAGCATAAGCAGCCACTCACTCGGCTCTAGCTGCATTTAGAGACAAATCCTATAGCAGGAGGGACTAAACAATTTTGGACCTTTGAGGGACTGTTCTTTACGTATAAGAGGAGGGGGGTGGCTGGACTCTGGTGGCTGGTGTTAAATGCATGACCCTCCCTCCAGCATAAATCAGTTATAAGATTTTTAAAACGTACACTTTGATGTTTGAAAGTTTAACCCTGAAGACGAAATTCTGGAGTTTAAGCCTCAATTTTTCCTTTTTTTCATGCATGCTGGTTAGTTCGTGCGAACTGTTTATTTTTGTAGGAAATTTAAACTAAGAACAAAGTGATTTTTCTGACATAAGTGTTCATCTGGTGGCACGGTCCTGCAGTGGTTAGCATTATCACCTTACAGCAAACGGGTTTGGAAGCTATGTATCCTTTAAAAATTGGCAGTAAAAAAAGCCAAAATTTTGACTATTTTTTCCCTTTTTCACTCTTTTTTTAAATAATTTTCCACTCTAATTCTTCACTCTTTCTCTTGCAAATAATTTATGATTAGCCATATTTTAAATGAGACATATAATAAAGTGAGTTTGATGAACTATCACCATTATGAACACAGATTTGGTTGTTTTTGGAAGCACCCGTCATGCACAATGTGTCCATGGGCCATCAGAAATTTGAAAATTCAATGATAATTTCTGTCTTTACAGTTTCTGGCGATAATTAAGGGTGTAATGTTGGCAGCAACCCGCAGGTTTGAAAGACATGTTTTCTTTAAAAATCTGCAGTAAAAAATAAATAAATAAAAAATAAACACAAAACACAGCCATTTAAATGTGTTTGCCCCTCCCTTTAGCCAAAATAAAAAAAACCAAAAGTCTCTCTCCAGTACTTAAAAAAAATATTTGACATGCTTCCGCTACATTGAAGGGCACCCCTGGGTAACCAGTCTCACTTTCCCCCACTATGACACGCCTGCCCAGCAGTGTCTTTGAAATCCATATGCAAATGTATTTACAAGTGACATGAATTCAAACAGCTAAATGGACACAAAATGCTGAGCCAGTATGACGAATAAGTTCCTGTTCTGTCACATCTTTAAAGCTCTCAGCTACAACACTGATCCACAGAGGGAACACTGAAGCTGATATCTACACACCCAACCATCGTCATCACTGACGAGTCTACAGGCCGCCGACTTTTAAATTTCAACCAGAGATATTAAGACACTGGCTCAGTGGAAAATTCTGAATCACATACTGAGTGGAGGATTTACAAGTTAAATACAGAGCACAATCACTTATAATTATGGGCAAATAAGGCACTTCTGACACACGCCTACCACATGCAATGGAATCATCAACACACTGACAGTGATCTGAATATTAATATTAATCATCTTTATTTCAAAATTAAAATGCACTGTTGCTCAAGATTATAAAATCAGTCGTCCGTATGTGTTCCACTTAACCAAACAAGAAGTGACAGGATCATTTGGGCCTAATAGTTAATAATAATAATGATAAAAAATAATTTATAGGCACCTTTCAAAGCACTCAAGGACACAATAGAAAACACAGTTATAAAACATGCAGCAATGTATCCATAGATCATAAAGATAGAGCACAGAGCTGGGTGTCATCTGTGTAGCAGTGGAATTGAATGCCAAACTTTATGGAGATACGGCCAAGAGGTGGAAGGTAGATTGTAAATAAAAGGGGACCTAAGACAGTGCCCTGAGGAACACCACTAGTAACTAGAAAAAACTGGATCTGAAATTTCTAAGTTGAGCAAAGACAGTGGGGCCAGACAATGTTTGCATGAATGAGTAATAAGTTGCCCTTCTGGCAATCAGCCAAATGCAATGCGGTTGCTCATAGTGACAGCAGCTGTCGCCCACATTCAAAGTAACTCACCAAGTGGATCTCCGTTGTTCTTCCGTTTGGTCCTGCAGGTTCACGTACACTGAGGATCCAAACTACGGCCCGTACCTGGAGAGTGTGAACGGAGTGGCCGGAAACGATAAAGACCATACGTACTGGGAGCTGCTGGTCAGGACTCCAGATGGCAAAATCATAAGACCTGATGTTGGTGAGTCCACTATGCAAACATTTTTTGTCGTTGTAATTTAACAGTGGATCAGATTAAAATAGAATATATGGTGCTTTTTTGTGCAGGCATTGGATGCTACATTCCCAGTGCGAAGGAGCAAATCATCCTGAGATTTACAACGTGGTGAAGATTCAGCAGCCACTGACCATCGACACGAGATCAGAGCCCGTGTTGGAACTGACCGTGTATTTCATAAGTGATCTGTGACACTACATGCATCCATATCTAATGCTGAATAAGAAAAAACACTGGGAATAAAATATCTTTCTGTGTGTTGATTTGAATGTTTTTCTGAGGGAACAAACTGATACTGTCATCATGTGTTGAATAGATGATCTCGAATGTGTTTCAGTAGTCTAAGCGGTCTGACTGAAGCTTATCAACATTCTAAATGTTCATTTTTTAATGTTGTGAGCACCACAAATGAAATTCCATACAAATAAATCAAAACCTGGACTAATGAACTCAAATCTATCTGAACGGCTGGAGGTAGGAGACAAATATTTTTATATACTGTAGCTGTCAAATATTTTTCTTTTTTGAATCACATATAATGGCTGAATCATATCAGTTAATCACATTTAACAGTTTGATATACATGTATTGTATTTATTTTTGAAGTCTATATTTACGAGGTGAAACAGTTCTTAACAGAGTGTCTGGATCAGGAATCAAATGAATGCAAATAAAATGACTTTTAGTGCTGCAGTGCAACATCAGTGAGGTCTGACACCAGGACTGAGAGGTCGGAGACAACTTCAGGGGGCTCTTTCTGTCAGACACACTGTGTGTTTGTTTGAAAGGATTACGTTACTCTGATATAATCTGATGACTCACTGACGTCCAGTGATCCCCAGTTAATGCAGTCTAGTCGCTCTGTCTGATTCATACAAGTCCTGCATGTGTCAGACTATTGTTCACCTGACAGTGAGACATATGACTGGTCACAACATGTCAACCTGAAGATGTTCCCTTATTACATCATGTACCTGTGTGGTGGTGTGTCTGTGTCGCTCTGCAGTTACACTTTTGGCCGTGGAGTTTCTGTGAAGTGCTGGAAAGTTTGATTGATTCAAAACACACCTAAAACACACATTAAACACACTTTAAACATGGCTTAATAGAGACAATGTCAAACACAACACAGTCTCCAACGAGCCGTGTGACTGAAGGTGAAGCCTCTGATGCAGGATTAGCAAGACCAACTCGTTTAGTTTGGACAATTTTATTGATAATTTGCATCATTATCATAAAGTGAAAAAATGATTTTGCTCAACACAGATTTGATGTATTTTTGTTTATTATTTCAGAAGATTCACACAAAGTATTCTGAAGTGTAAAACAGCAGTGTGTTATTTCACAGTTTGAGTAATAAGAAGAAATCTCTATGAGGAAGTATCTGGTTACCAATCAGGAAATTCAAGGTGAGAGATAATCATCTAAAAGTAAAGCTCGTTCCTTGTCAGTGCTATCAGTACTACGACAGTGTTTCCTCACACTATCATTTTATTAAGCTGTAATTTCTCTCTGACCAAGCTTGATGGATCTTCGTTAAATGCTGATCTGTGAAATATATAATCATACAGTTGAATCAGACTTTAGTTGCACAGTGATTTCCAGTGGCTCCTGAACCTTCAGTATCTGTTATAGTTCAGGATGATTTTGTCATTTGCAGATGGAATGTAACATCCGATACCTGCAAACAAAATCAAGATAAGACAAGATTCTGAGTGATTTACAGTGAGAACAACAGTGGATGTTGACTGTAAAAAGCAACCTCTGAAGTCGTCAAAATTCGGCACTTGGTCAGTGACTTCCAGCGTCAGACACCAACCAAAAAAAGCCATTCTTTCACGTCAGCGCGATACGTGGTCAGTTGCTGTTATTGTTTAATGGCCCCCGGCAGCGTCAAGGGAAAACGCAGCTGGACAGCAACTAAAGTTATGTGGGCGGATGTCCGAGTAGGGCGGGGGGGAGTGCTGTGTCACAACTGAAGTTTCTTAGATTATGTTTTCTACTTCATTCATTCATGCTGTTTCCTGTTTCATTTGGAAACTCACACCTCCTCTGGTTTCATATCACTTCACTTCCTGCCCCTGTGTGTTTTCCCTCCCTTCTGATGACATCACCTGTGTCTTGTTATCCTTCCCCTCACCACAGTACTCAGTGTCCGCCTTGTTTATGTCAGTTTGTCTCAGCTCCTTCTGTGTCTAATGTTCCAGCCTTTTGTTTCCCTGTGTCCTTTGCTTGGTTTTTTGGATTTGGCCTGTTGATTGTCTCTGCCTCATCCCTATTGGATTTGTTTGCCTCCACTGATTGTCCTTCTGTGTAACGAATGCACCTTTTGACCAGTGAAGACTGAGTTATTTTACCCAAACTGTTGCGTCCACTCTCACCTGGTTCACTAGTTCTTACAGGGTGGTGGATGGGTCTAACAACAGCTGACTTTCACCTGGGAGGCAAACCCTGTTCTTTTTTCTAAAACCCAACGACATGCGTTTGTTGAAGGAAGAAATATGTCAATTCTCGGTGTTGTACCAGTGCTTTTTATTTTGAAAGAGACTGTATGTAAACTGTACATTTTCACGACCAAACGTGGCTATGTAACGAGGTCAGAGTGACAACATGTTGTAAAAAGACAGAAAGGGTTGACTCACCAATATCAGGTCTGATGACTGTGCCGTTTGGTTTCTGGACCAGCAGCTCCCAGTAGGTGCGCTCTTCTGAATTCCCAGCCAAACCGTTCACGCTCACCAGGAACGGGCCATAGTCTGGATTCTCAGTGTAGGTGAAACTGCAGGGACAACAGGCGATGGCTCTTTGTCATTCAGACACAGGTGACTTTCATGTTAATGTTTCATGCAGCTTCACTGAGACATGACAACACAATTATGGAAGTGCACAGGTTAGATGTTAAAAATGTTACGGCAGCAAAGATGAGAGGAAGAGGCCTCACGCTTATTTCACCTTCAGTCACTTATTTTACAGCTGAAGTCTTAACTGATGACAACTGTGAGCATGAGGGATGCTCGCCCCCTCTCTCACCCTTTGGTGAGAGCCTGATTCAGTGGTGGAAAATCCTGCAGAGAAAGTTGCTATTCCAGTATTGGCAACAACTGCTTACCTTGCAAAGCAACCCAAAACAGGAAGATGGACTCATCAAAAGAGAGTCTGACAAACACAAGAAAACACAAGGCTCACAGCTGCAGCTTCATGTTCATGTTTATGAGGCTAATGTTAGCAAGAGCCTCAAATCACAGTGTGTCCTCCGCCTCACTCCCCACCGCTACATATCACGGGGTCAGGCAGCAGCTCCAGAAACTGACCCCTAGTCAACAGCTGCAGCCACTCAAATCCAGCTAGCACAAACCCCAACTCCAGGGCAACAGACAGCTCTGATTTCCCACCACATCACCAAACTTTATGTTGTTATCTATTATTTTCAGTGTACAACCCCACACCGGCGGCAACTAGGCACACATCGGTGCTCCTGGACATGTTGCTCTGCAGCACTTGACGCCACTGTCCTATTTCCAGCCTCCAGTCCCCCAGAATGAAATACATTTTTCCCTCACTCGCTCTCTGCTTGTACAGACCTGGGGCCTCATTTATAAAGCTTGCTTACGCACAAAACGGGGCTTGAAAGTGGCGTATGCCACTTACCACGCAAAGAATGAGAAGAGAATGTGCGCACCTGTAAGCAAACTCTGAGTCATGCGTGCGCACATTTTGGAGACACTGGGAAGTGGCGACGCAGACGGCGAGGTGGAGAAGTGGAGTCAGATTTTTATTGATGTCTCACACAAATTTCATGTCACGCTATATCCACCTTAGATCCACGTTATCATTGAAATTAAATCCAGCAGCCTTATTTTGCGCTTGGAGTGAGTGATAATTGTTTCATAAAAACGCTGTAAAATCCAACTCAAATCCTGAATTGAAATTATTTCTAAATACGTATTTAATCCGCACTGCCTCTAACGTCTCACCTGTGAGCGCAGGAGGGGGAGAGGACGGCGTGACTGCATGGAATATATTTATTTATTTAGCTAAATATTTCCAGTGCATTTATCATGTCTCGAAATACAGCCATTAAGCACAACCGTTACACTCATTTCATCAGCCCTACTTAGACATGTGTTGTTCATGACAAAGCTGGCATGAAGAAACGTGTTCGCCTATTACACTTTCATCTTTGAATTGTATTTCAAATTACACGCTGTATTTTGGGACAGGGATACCACTGGTTCATGCTGTAATTCAGGCCGGGAGTCTGATCTGACTAATTGCCATAAACATATAAATACTGCGGTGACCCTCGTGTGTAATTGCGCAAGATGGCACTGGCACATCCTCCTTTTTGCCTCCGCCTTTAATATATGTGATTCTTTATGTCGCACATCAATGTCAAACATCCTCAAATTTAAAAGCAACACATTAACTACATGTTGGTAAAGGAGTAGAAATATTTGTCTCTGTCACTGTCCGTGCAGTCCCACAGACACAGCTGACAGCATCAGCAGCGTTGATGTGTTGCCACTTATTTTCGCTTTCTTTTATTAGTGCTGTGGCCACCACATAAAATCTTTCTTCAGTCCTCCACCTCCCGTTAAAGGGTCTCAAGCTCAGTCTCGGAGAAATTCCATTTTTGGTTCGTTTCTCACCTGTCGCCGTGACTCACGAGAGAACACTTGCATGCCGGCTTATTTATATGCAGATCGCATTCATGAGGTGATTTGCATGACCATTTATGGTTGAACTAGGGTGTGTAGAGGGCGGAATATGAGGCAGATCTGGGTGCGCACAACTCCAGGAGGTCTGTGATTTATAAAGAGAACATTGCGTGCAAGTGTGCGTGCGCACGGTTTTATAAATCAGATTATTTTTTGGCGCACGCCATTTTCAGCTTTTGGGCACACGTCAGTATGAATCCTAAGCACTCTTTTATAAATGAGGCCCCAGCTCCTGTAGCAGAGGGCGCACTTTCAAAGTCAGCCTGCCCCAGCTTTAAGTTGATGATTTATGCCAACAGCTGATGTGATGATCTTACTTGAAGCCTGTGTTTGAGTCCTGCAGTCTTTTCATTCCACCCAGTAAGATCCCTCTGTAAACCACATGAGTGCAGTAGGTCTGATTGGCAGAATCTGTTACAGCGTTTGTGACCACGATAGTGAAGTGAGTTTGATTTGTACCTGAAAACAAAAGGTCAAATTCAGTACACAGGTCAATAATAAAATGCAGCAGTAGAATAAGGAGGATAAACAATGCCTTAGCACCGCAATTCTAAACCTGAATTCTTCTCAGTGGTCATGCGTGAGGACATTACTCTGTGCTCAATAAAAACAGTAATAAATCCTTCAGCTTACGTCAGCTGGAGCTGCAGGAAGCAGCAGCAGCAGCAGGACTGCAGAGAGCAGAGCTGGAATCATCATTCTGACTGCTGTACATCAAACTGAACCTCAACACTTCACTGCAGAGACAAAAAAAGAAGGTAAAATATCATCCTTGTAAAATGGTTTGAACAGAAACAGTTAACCGACACCACAAGTTATTATAAGATTGTACATTTTTTAAAACCAGTGTTTAACTCGACTCCACTCATCTCTCAGTAGACGGGGTTTCTAATTCTTCACCTGGAAACTGTCTCCTGTCTTTGAGACTTTTTACCACAAAAATATAAAAAGGTAAAAGTAGGATAAAATGTGTGAACTGTAACTAAACGACTACAGTCCCACTGCACCTCTTTGAAACGATCTCTTAAAGACAGACAGCCGTTTGCCGTTAGTGTCTAACAGACCTGTAAGTGAGTAGGAGATCTGATGGAGAACCCTTCCTCTTCGAGACACTCCCGGTCCTGTTGGAAGGACTCCTGCTCAGTAACTTTTATAGCTCTCCTCCACACATGACCTCATACTGAAACAACCAATCATCACACATCAGGTTGAGATCCAGCTGAGTCATCCTACAATACATTCCTCCTCGCAGTCACAGGACAACAGGCACAGCAATGAACAAAGGGACACATTAAGCAATAGAAACACATCATCTGCAAAAGGAGGAACCTTTTTTAAAGAACTGATGTGAATCCAGGTTTTAGTCATACCAAAAATATGTTCATTTCAAGATATCCTGATGATGATTTGATCACAAGTTTTGATAAACAGGATCCTGCAAATGCACGCACACACACAAACACACACACACACACACACACACACACGTGTATGTGGATGTTTGAACACATATTGCTTCTCCTCTCATTGTTTTATGAAGAAGGAAGTGTATTCAATGCGTTGGTTAGAACAGGACATCACACACCCACTCAATCACCACCTCACCCCACTGTCCACTGGGAGCAGGTACAGAGCACTGAGGTGCAGAAGGAGCAGACGTCCAAGGTACCCTGGGTGTGTTGGTTGTTGACGTTCTGGGACGCCGTGTCAACTTCAGCCTGTTACATGCATTGTCTGTTTTCAAAATACACTTCTGTTTTCACAGGAAATGTACAGTTTGCATACAGTCTTTCAAAATAAAAACACTACATCAGGATTACACCGATGGGACCACACAACGACACACAGGATTAAAAAAAACAGGGTTTGGCATTACAGTGTTACAGGAAGTGAACACCGGCCTGAAAGTCAGTGGCTGTTGGACCCATCCCCCACCCCTCACACCCACCCTACAAAGACTTCTGCTGCCTTAACTTTTGTTGTCGCATTTCCCCCTGCTGTCAAACAATAACCAAGACTGGCTGCGTATCTCTTAAAAAATCTATGTTGACCAGCAGTCATTAATACGCTGCTGAGCTGTTATGATCCTGACATCATCAAACAAAATAAGTAAAAACAGGTAAATAAAAGAAGCAGCATACTGACACTGAGTGATGACAGACAGAAACAGACATGAGATGACATCATAAATGTGTCTGATTGAGAAAGCACTTCCTGTCCCGTCTATAACAGGTGAGAGAGAGTGTCTCAACTGCCCCCGCTGGCTGGGAAAACACCTGCTGTCTACAACACAAAGACCCGGTTTATTCATCTTGCACACTGTCCATCAGTGCACACATTTATACATCCTGTTTTTCCCACAGACCAGGATGTGTTCTGCTCAAATCAGACGGTGACAGCAGGATGACTCCTCTCTTAAGGAATGGCAATTATTTCCCCACCCGTCATCTCTGTGTTACATTAATGTTAAGATAAGATAAGAGAAGATAAGATACACTTTACTGATCCCCCTGAGGGGAAATTCAAGTATCACAGCAGCACAAGACAAAAAACAAGAGGACATAGAATAGAATAAGATAAAAGAGAAACAAATAAAAATTAATAATAGTAATAGATAAAAAAAACATAAAAATAAAACAAATTGCTACATCGTTGAAGTACGAGTTGCAGCAGTTAACTCTGAGGTCAGGAAGGAGTCATCACGGAAGTGTCGTGCCCATCTTCTGGTTCGCCCGGTTAACACTGTCAGCTCTGTTGCTGTTGTTTAATGCTGTTCATTGAGGCGGCACTGTTTGCTGCTAGCTGGGGAAATGCTGCCGGGAACAACATAGTATGAGGAGCTTGAAAGTTCCAGTGGTGTTGGATGAGTCCAGCAACCACTGACTTTCACCTGGGAGGCCAGTGTTCAGACTGTAAAGCCAAACCCTTCTCTTTTGTCCTAAACCCAACCACGTGTGTGTTGTTTACTGAAAAAAACATCAATTTACAGTATTGCTTTTATTTTGAAAGAGACTGTATGCAAACTGTACATTTCCTGTGAAAACAGAAGTGTATTTTGAAAACAGACAATGCATGTAACAGGCTGAAGTTGACACGGCGTCCCAGAACGTCAACAACCAACACACCCAGGGTACCTTGGACGCCATATGTGGACGTGGAAAGTCCATGAGCAAACGTGGACATGTGGTCACAGTGATGGTGTTAAAGAGACGGGGCAAAATATACAACTGAGGGGTGCTTAGCTCCTTGAACAGCCCTCATGGAGCCGGGCCTACACCTGACTACACCGCTCCACTTCACCACACCTCAGACTGCAATAACTGTTGATTCTACATCCATGAAGAAAACGTAAGTGGCTCGTTGTTAAACTATGCAGGATATTCCTAACACACATTAATCCGTCTCAATCAACCCTTATGACCCACTAGAAGTGTGTAGCCATGTATTTATCTGCAGAGACTTTTCATCTTATTTTCTGAGCTCTGGATGTTTCTGGACCCCAGCAGCACTCAGGTCACTGCAAAAGGTAACATGTGGAAATGTGCACAGACCAGCATCAGACAGAGTTTTCTGTTCTGTCGGCCAACATGAAATGTGAGATGAAAAACTGGAACATTCTGTAACTTTGTCTGAGACACATCAAAACCACAGATTTCCTTTGCACAGCGATGTGCACACAGCGCTTGTGTTTATGCTTCTTCAACAGCTTTTTTTTTTTTTTACAGGCACGCTGCCATGTGTTAATAATTGCGCAATTTCTTTGACATTCTCACTGAGGTACAAACAAACTGATAAACGCTTGCAATCATGTGAAAGAGCTTTTTTTCTGCAGCTCCAGAGAGCCGGGCGGGCGAGTTCCTGTCTGTTTAGTATGAAATAATAAATTTACATTTACTCAGCAATAAAGACGAACACAATAAACATTTCACTAAATGTTGAACATTTAAGGATTAAAGACTCACTTTAAACATCCCCTCCAACTTAAAACAACAGAAATAAAAAGTTAAAAACTGGCTTAAACAAACAACTTCTCCTTCATGGAGTTAAATGGCATTTTGATTTCCAGTCACCAAAACAACCAAAAATTTCTAACTATAGTTGAATCCTTGACGACATCAAGCATTGTTTCTTAAATGAGAATGACAAATACTTTATTGATCCCCGAGACGAAATTGTGACTCCAGTAAAATAGAAATGTCAATGTTTAACACTAGCAGTTAAGATATTAAGAATAAAATATGAATCTTTATTCTGCTGAGTCTGTAAGTGTGTAAAATATACAGATATGTGCATTGTGCTACATTACACTGTATAAACTAGTGTTTCATTAAAAATATAAAATATATATTGTGCCGTAACAGTTACTACAATAAATACATCAATGCAATAAAGACTAGAATAAGGATAAAGAAGTAGGTACAGTTATGTGCACTGCATGTTAAATAATTATATACATCAAAGAGGTGTTACAAATATTGCACAGTTGAATTATTTCACAGTACAAACAGTAATAATAATTGTATCTTAAGTCACTATTGCACAGTAGAAACACAACAGATAGTCATGATCTATAAATGCAGCTGGCTGAACTGAGTCCAAGCTTTATGTTAATGTGTGTGTGCATTATGAAGGCACAGTATTACACGAAGAATGAGGAGACAGTGACATCTAGTGGTGAGAGTGAAGAACTCCAACTCACACTGGAAAACAAAGCCAGAAATACATTAAAACAGGTGATGTGTCGTTGGCCAGCAAAGTTTGCATCAGCCTGCTGCAGAGACGCATCATTGCATCATTGCATGAGATGGGTTTTTTGTGCAGTGGAAAGAAGGCTCTTTCAAAAATCTTAAATGCCCTCCCATGACTCAGCCCTGACTACAGAGCTAGCTCACACAAAGTAGTTCATGTACAGGAGTGTTCATGCACGCTAGGCAACCGTTCAGTCCAGTTGTGGATCTATTTATAGTCTGGCAACAAGAGTCTGAGAAGCTGCACAGGTGAGCCGAGTTGGCTTGATGAGGTGGGTGTGGTGGACGGACGGGTGCAGGAGGTGTGTGGACAGGTGATAGGCTGGCAGGTAGGTGTGGTGGAGAGGTGGGGTGAGAGGAAAGGTACTGGGTTAACTGAGAGTGAGAGCCGATCAGAGTGCACACTGTGACAGTAAAAGCTGTATCAAACTCAAGTTGGTGCTGTTTTACTGCTCACATTGTGTTCACATCAGTTCATTGAAAAGAGGACTCAGTTCTCGCTCTGGTCAGCTTCAGCTCTGATGCCGCCTCAGTCCTCTTCCTGTTCACACTATGTACATATATATATATTGACATAGTTTTGTTTTTACTCTGACGTGGTGCTGCAGTGTGGTTATGAAGCCGCTCACTCTCAGATGAACTTAAAACTGGTGGAAACCTGAGTGTGTCTGTGCTGTACACTGCTGCTGTTTGATGTATTCTACAGTCCACATCTGGAGACGTGCAGTATTTTCTGTGGACCAAACTGCTCCTCGTCCCGCGTCCTTGCAAGAGTTACAGGCCGACGTGGTTTTGTTCAAGCGTCCCAGGTCAACAGCGTGTGATCTAGAGGGCTGAATACAACGGCAAAGAGCAAAGTGAACCTGGAGTAGGGCTCTGGCAGTGCTCCTCCTGTTCCTCCTCACACAAAGGAGCAGATAGCGGTCCTGCTGCTGGGTTGATGCCCTTCTACGGCCCTGTCCAGCTCTCCTGGTGTAACGGCCGGTCTCCTGGTGTCTGGTATCAACCTGATTGGGCTGCAGGTACGGCCTCATGCTACCAGTAGTGCCAAGGACACTAGCAGAAGACCAAACTAGAGAAGAATCAGTCAGGAAGGATAAGGAGAGAGCAACTGTCTGTGGACACCACATGGAAAACCATTTCCTGTTTGTCTCTTTGATTTGACCCAAAGCGGCTGAAACTGATTCACTGATCTCCTTGAACTTTAACTGACTTGGTGTTAGACTGTGATGATAACGTGTTCCTCTCCTTGTTTTGAGCAGTGTAGGCTCGTTGTAATGTTTCACTTCTCAGTGCAAACATAAAAGAAAGTTCTAGAAAAAACAATACCTGTTTATGTGTAGCAGTAATCTGTTGTTAGAGTAAAACAAAAAATAATTAATCTCCAACAGTTTTAATAACATTCAGGCCAAACTAAAATGTGTTAGGTTAACAAGAGACGAATGATGGCCCATGAGGTGAAAATTAAAGCTCAACAGTCTCAGTCAAAGTGTTTATTAATCATCAATATGCTCTGATCCATAAATCAGGTAAGTGAACATTTATAGGGGACCCTCCTGATGAGACACCATGAAACAAACGGGACCTTTGTTTCCTGTAAAAAAACAAATCCAAAGCAATTACTGGAGAGCAGTGAATCTTTGCAGTCTAATAATGCTCTCTGTGTTCTTTTCCAGCTTTTAAACTAATTCGTGATTGATCGCTAATTATCGGTGACGGGCCCCCAGGAGACAGCCGGGCCCCTCCTTCTTGTTTCCCGGCGTGAAAGCGGCTATAACTTTCAAACAGTGACTGTGCGCCTTGTTCTGGCAGCTCAATAGTGCTCAAGACCCGTGAATAATCATCGTGGCCTTTTTCCCAATAAAGAAGGAGGAGTTTCTGGACGCCCTGTGTCAGCGCGCGCAGGTTAATATTCTAATGATCTCTATCATCTCAGAAATATGTCCATAGCAGTCAGCTGCTTAACTTCACTCCTCAACATGACACCAGCTGTCCTGTTCGACCCGTCGGGCTGATAAGCTGTGCGTAATGAGCGGAGCGTCTCTTAATGTGAGTCACCGCTCAGCCCGCCAGCAGAAGCATCAACACACAGCGTCATCGATGGCAATGGATTTATTTTTTTCAAGCTCGGATCAATAGAGGGAGGTTTGTCTTGGAAATCCATTCCCTCAGTTTGTGCTGCAGGATCAGACTATAAACGTGGGGCTGGTGTGCTGATGCTGCTCGGAGCTGCGGTGCTGCTCCAACAACAGGAACTTGTGCTGGACCACATGGACAGGACTCAAACTGAGCAGGTGCGTCACTACCATAACTTGGTGTAGGCTGTCTGAAGATGACTGCAGGCTGTGACATGCAGCAGCCAACAGTCAGTGTGGGCTGGAAGCTCAGGGGTGTTGTAGTGGGGGGAGAGTGGGGCCGATATATTTCTAATTAACTGGTGTCACTTGCAGTGTTGGGCATGCTACTTGGAAAATGTAGTGAGTGTCTACAGGCGCGCACGACTGAGTCTCATCATGAGCTGCTGTGATAAAATTTACTTGCATCAGTCTGTGATTTCAGTTTTTTACTTTGATTTTTGGTGTGCTTTTGAATCCAGCCCTCAGTGGGTTGATGATTTTGGTCTCTCCTGACCGTTGTTAGAGCCGGTGTCACTCCAGATTTGTTGAAATCAGAAACCAATGAAAAAAGGCATCCTTTAAAGGGCCAGTGTGTAAAATGGGTTGAAAACAGTGACATCAGTGGTCAAATTCTAGATTGCAGGGCTCACTCGCTCACCCCTCCTGTCGGGTAAATGACGGTGGCCTCGTAGGGACACGAGTTTTTCAGGAGTAGGTCTATCTAGCGACAGGGTGAATGTTTATTTAGAAATCTAAACCATGTTACGATATTGTAATGAATCCCTCACGAGCAGGAGACCAGAGGAGCGTTCGAGAAAAAGGCCCGTTTATTTGAGCACTCCAGAAACTCCGGTAACACTCCAGGGGGTAAAAGACTCCGTCCCAAACTCTGACTCTTCTGGTGTAACAGACACTTCATAACTTTACACACATACTCGTTTACCATCCCGAGTGGGGACCCCCCTCCCCTCTCTGCTCCACCAATCTCCAGCCCGCACACTGACTGACAGCGTAGCCTGTAAACAGAGCTCAGCTGTTTATTTAGCCTAGCAATATCTCCGGACTATAGTAGCTGCAATGGACAACTTTGAACGCGATTTTGAAGAGTTTCTTGTAGCGGACACAGACCCAGAGCCATACCTGTTTGAGCCGGAGCATACAGATGAGGAACTCCATGTGTTTGATGCTGAGCGGAGAAGAGAGGCTGAATGCACAGAATGGGATTCGGTGCTACCATCGTTGGGGAGATATATCATCAGGAGGAAAAGCGCCACAGAGAGTGCATCACAAGGAGTGAAGTTGCGTCTTCTTTTCCTCGCAGATGACGGTTCGGGTTCATTCTCTCCTGTTGCGTGGTAAGTGTGGTCCATTCGCAAACTTTATAACTAAAAAAACTTTTCACTACTCTCTATCGACAAACTACTAACACTCTGCTGTTTCCTCCTCCTTCTTCCTTCCTTCCGCTGTCTTCGTTGGTTCATTTATAAACGCGAAACGCGTTCTCTGGCTGGCTGGATTGTCCACTCGGTCTGCTGTACATACATGGCGGCGCAAGATGGCGACCTCTCTAAAGCAAGGCCCTTGATATATATATATATATATATATACATATATATAAAAGCATAATTATAAGGCTACAAAAACCAAACAAATTTTATTTTATAGCGATTATACACTTATATAAACATATTAATGGGTAGAATATTCAGATTCAGATTCAGATTTGACAATAAACCATGCCAAATATTACGCACTGGCCCTTTAACAGCCGGGTGCCGTTATAGTTAAATGACACCTGGCGGCTTCAGGAGAAACGAGGAACAAGGATGAAAGTTAAGGGGCAAAAGTCAAACTTGGGCAGACACGTGAGCGCAGTGCCCAGAGAGGCAGTCAGAGCTACAGGCTACAATGAGGCTAAAAACAGAGTTCAAATGAGGTTTTTCCAAACAACTTTTTATGTCGGGGCTTCAGGACACTTGGATCACTACGGACGAGCAGTATGGAGATATTTTGTGGATTCAATTATGTGTTTTTGGACTTAAAGACAACAGCAGATGAAGCACTCATGTGGGTTGCAGCATCATGGTATCCAGGAAGGTGCTCTTTGGTCAGGAAGTGCAGTACATCTTGAAAAAACAAAATCCAACTCTTCACTGGTGCAAAAGTGAAAAGGCCTTTATTAAATGGCCAGTTCATGATGAACGTTAAAATCACCAACATGTTTCGGCCATGCTCACTGGCCTTCATCAGGGCATAAAGCTGCAGGGTTCACAGGTGGCCTAAATGCGGCCCTACTCAGACATGGGTGGAGCCAATCAGCACTCCATTTGCCAAACTGCAGGCATATAAGCAAAACTCCCTTTACACAATGCACTCATAACTAGAAACCTGCATTATAGGGCCAGTAGGCAAACAATGAGAATATAACAAATATAATTATAAAAAAAATCACAATAAAGTATCAATAGGTCAAATTCTATAAGGAGAACAAAAACATATATACACACATAGACTGCATTCAGAAGCAGAAGTAACATGAAAATTCATAGAATATATACGTAAAGCACAAAAAAGAGACAACCGAAATAAGAAAAAAAGACACTAAATATATGCAAACAGATATACGAAGCAGGGAACCTTTACATAGGAAGTATTAATTTACAAAAATGGAGTAAGGTCAAGGTCCTCATTAATTCCTGGGTGCACAGTAGCTTTCAATGTGAAAATCCATTCCGCCTCTTTTTGAGTGAGACGTTTCTGTCTGTCCCCTCTTCTGTCTGCCCCAGGGACATGGTCAATGCCCATAGCCAACAAAGAGGAGGGGTCATTGCCATGATGTTCTTTAAAATGTTTAGCCATAGGGTAGTCCAGGTTACCTCTCCTGATCGCATTCTTACGTTCTGCAAGTCTATCTTGTAACCTGTGTTTAGTACGGCCAATGTAAAAGAGTCGGCATACCTGACATTCAAGTTTGTAAATCACAAAGGTGGTTTTACAATTGATGAAATGATGAACACGATATGTTTTATTTCTAACTTCAAAGGTTTTAGATTAAACAATATTATTACAATGAGGACAATGGCCACATCTGTAACAGCCCTTAAGTTCAGATTTGAGCCAGTTATTAGGACGTGCAGCTGGTACACTCTGTCTTTCACAGTAGGTGTCCTCTTAAAGGTCACAACAGGGGTTTCAGGGATTCATATTTTTAATTTTGAAGGCTTCTGTGCTATATTTAGTTGTAAAAAAACATACCTTTAGGTGCCTCCCTCACAGGTTTTCTTTGTAGCAAAGAGTTCCTATTAAGGGCTCCGGCTTTGTTATTTGCCTGTTTGACCATCTGTCTTTTATAGCCCATATCAAGAAAACGAGCTTCCATCTCCTCACTCTTCTCTGTATAATCTGATGCCTGATCACAAATGCGTCTCAAGCGCTGGAACTGGCCGAAGGGAATATTTTCTATAAGGGATTTGGTATGAAATGATTTTGCATGGAGAATCGTATTTCTATCTGATTGTTTCCTAAAGACAGTTCAGATCTACAAAATTAATGTCAGTTTTGCTGTAATCAAGTGACAGTTTCGTATTAGAATTTGTGCTGTTAAGATATCGATGGAATTGTAATAATTCATTTTCATCAAAATGACATCATCAATATATCTTCTCCACCATATAATATGATGAGCAAAAACGTTATTCTCTGCACTGAATACAAAGTCTTCTTCCCATTTAGCCATAAAAGACCAGCTTAACTAGGACTAAAACACGTGTCCATAGCACAGCCTTTAGATTGTTTGACACGTTTTTGGACGTTTGAATCTGGGGCGCCGTCAGCCTCCATTAGGTGGAGTTGTGTTGCTACCTCCTCTCCCCTTGGATCTCTGCAAGTGATGTGAGGACTCTAAAACTTCACCTGAGCCTCCCTCGGCATATGGGTGAGTAGATAATGGCTGAATTTTCATTTTTGGGTGCACTATCCCTTTAAGACAAATTTCCTTTGGGAAAAGAAAGTCTATCTTGTCTTATCTTATAATGCATTCCCTGACCTGTGACCCTTAGGGACTGTTCGTTATTCATGAGAGGGAAGGGGTGGTGCAAAAAGGGAGAGGCATGTCAAACACTTTAAGCACTGGGGAGGAACCTGTGTTTTTTATGTTGGGTGAGGGGAGCCGCATACAAATTGAAATGGTTGTATTTTGTATTTATTTTACTGCAGATTTATAAAGAAAACGTGCAGGTTTGGAAGGCACGTTTACTTTAAAAACTGCCAAATGACGCCATTTATTGAAGCCAGAAACTGTGAAAACATAAATTTAACTGTGGATTTTCAAATTTCAGATGCTCCTTGGACACATCGTGTGCGCCGAACGCTTCCGTAAGAAAAAAATAGTGATATGTCTCCAAAATCACTTTATTTTACATCTCATATAAAATTAGGCCAAAAATCAGACTTTTTTTTTCTGTCAACAACAAACGGATGTGGTTGTGTTTATGAGAAAAGAACAGGGTTTGGCTTTATGACCTTACGGGACCCAAATACTGACCTCCTGGGTGGAAGTTGGTGGTTTCGATGACTTTGGAGTGAGACCAGTTTGGTTCAGGAGGTTTTTATTGGAAGCCAAATTATCCACAGAGGTCTCGTCCTCTCAAGACAAACAGACCTGTTGATTAACACCAGTAAAAACACTGAATAAAATAGTTTCACATTGCAAATTCATGTATTTCTGACACAGTTTGGCATGTAGCTGTGAGCGGCTAGTCCAACACGTGCTAATGTGCCGTCACCTTTTTTCTCTAATAACTCAAGGGGCCTGTCCCATTATGCGAGCTTGATCTCACTTACGCACTTGGACACTTGACGTGCACGTCCATGTGCTTAGTGTAAGTGCGCAAGTGTATCCCATTTCTACAACGACTAAAAGTGCAGTGCGCTTAATTTGTACTTTACCCACACTTAGGGTAAGACCGCACCTGAGTGGTATTTGGCCAAGTATAAATCCCACAGTGCATCACGAGCTGGTGGAGTCTGCCCACTACAGTTCAGTGAGTCTGCCATCATTGGGATTTTGACTGAGATGCGAGATAAGAAAAATGTTTTATAAATTTAACTTTATATCATAGTCACGTTCATATCATAGCATCATGATGGTACATGTTAGGAAGCTTTGTTAATGTGTCTGTGGTGAGGAAATTCACATCAAGCTTTGCCCTGGATTTATTTACTAACCACAGAATTTATCTGAAATAGGGACCACGGAACAAACGTTCCAATTCGGAAACGATTACCTGTTTACAGGGGCTAAAAATACTACAGCTGATGGATACAGGTGAGCAGTTTGCGCCGTCATTTCTTTTGATTGATGTGTTTATTTCGAACATGACAAATATTACAAAACAGTAGTTAACTTATTTAATCCTACCGCTTTTATTCACTAATTAATAACCTTTAACTTTACTTTAGATACCCAACGTAGTGTTATATATGCCAGCATATTAACTGACTTCCTTAAATGCATGTAATAGAAACATCATGAGCTGTTCGTGTACCAACATGAAAATATAATCATATTTCCATATACATCCATCAGCTCAACATAAATCACAGCTGCAGATCCCTGCTGATTATCCACACCTTTTTTCATCCCTACATGAAAATGATTCCTTTACACCCTTTTCTAAACTGAATCATGTTTGGAAAATGTTTTTTGTTCATGGAGAATAATATCCAATGCGCACTGTAAGGGCCGTTGTCAAGTCTGTCCCAATTTTGTTTAAATATCCCTGCGTACTTGGCCACTGAATACGTGCTTGAACACTATAGGCAAATGTACGTTCTGCGTGGCAAAACGTCACCAAAGTGTGTGCGTAACCAAGCGCACTCAGCCATGTGTGGAAAAATGGGACAGCCCCAAGGTCCAGACATTCATGAGGTTTTCACCTGGAAGTTGAATCATCATCACAGAGGTGAATGAGGTTAATTTAAATATTTAAGATATGTTTAATGATTCCTCTCACATCTAATTTCCACAATCTGGCACCACCTTCACCATCTGTGTGGCCGGTTTCCCCTGTCGCCAAAATGTGCATGGGTCAGCGTTTCCCTAAATTTACGCACAGTAAATCCCAGTTAGTGCTCAGGAAGTGGCGTACGCACATTTCAAGCCTTTCATTGTGCGTACGCAGTGATTATAAATGAGGCCCTGCTGCCTGTGTAGATCTAAATAGCTCATTCTAAGGTTACAAAAATACAACAGTTCTTATTGTCAGGTGATTATACGCTAAAGAAAACACACTGATTATATACTATTGTATTTCTGGCTATATATCCTGCTAACTCCTCCACACTGGAGCTTCAAGTCTGCTGCAACTCTCAGTTCTTTTCAATCAGGCCTTAACATTTCTGTTTGCTGCTGCATTGTATCCAGTTAAACTTGTTTATCAGCAGTTTCAACACCATCAGCAATTATTCAAACATGTTTTTGCCTGTAAGCAGCACCTCACGTTTCCTTTGTGCTTTGCTTTGTCTGGGAACAGTCGACATAGTAAACTATATTTTCCCACTTTTCAAACACTTTAAACCCTCTCAGAGTTATTGTGTAGTGCAGAGCTGGGACGTAGTCAGACTGCCTCCTGCAGAGAAGAAGAAGAAACAGACACAAAGGATTTTGAGAGTGATTCTCTGCACAGACTGACTGCAGTGTGAGTTTGGTCCAAAGGGTGGCGCTAGAGCTCCATGTGTGTGTTTGCTGTTAAACAGCCTCTGCAAAGCACAAGAGAGAAATCTTCAGCAGCATGTCTCACCTTCCTGTCTCAGTAGTTTTTAAAGTCTGCAGTGTAAGCCTTGTTTTAAAACAAACGTAGTCTTCAATGGTTTCACTCGTTCAGTGTCGTCCGTCCCGTGCGCTGCCTCTGCTGACGAGCCTCGTTACAGCTGTAAGAGCATGTGACGTCTAACATGTGCTGTTGAAGTGTTCAGACATTTGTTGCTAATGATGCTTGGAGCGTTTTGTCAATATGATAGCCTATAACCACGTCCATCAACGCCTGCAACGAATCGATCAATACTTCTGCAAAATCAATTAATTGTTCTATCAATGGGTGGAAGTGTTTCAGAGGGAGACTGAGAATTTCATGTCCGCTCACAATTAGTTAAACTTGTAAAATGTGATTGATGTTAGTGCGTCCTCTGCTCGCTCTGAGCCGCTGATGTTTCATAAAGGATGGAAATGACTTTGTTCTTATCAGAGACCGAAGCGAATTGATTTAATTTAAGGGACAGTCCACTGAATCCACTGATTAACAGTCGAGGCAGAGGGGCTGGGTTTGTTTTTACCTGCACCAGAAGCAGGAGTTACACACATTCATTTTAAAGGTCCAGTGTGCAGCGTTGAGAGGCATCTACGGGCAGAAATGGTATACAATGCAAAAATGGGAGGCATGTCAATTTTCTGAAGCACAGTGGAGGAACTTATGTATTTTATTTTAAATTTAAATGGCTGTATTTTGTTTTTATTTTACTGCTGTTTTTTAAAGATAATATGTGGGTGAGTTTGGAGGGACTTTTTTTTTTGTTTGTTAAATTGCCAAAATTGACACCATTTATCACAGCATGAAACTGTAAAACAGAAAACATCATTGGATTTTCTAATTTTCAACGGTCCTTGGAGGCATCATGTGCAATGAAAAAAATCTGAGCTTTAAATAGATAAATTTCATCAAAGCCACTTTATTCTAAATCTCAAAGGAAAAAAAAATGTTTGCAGCTTTAGGGAGGGTCAAATGATAATAAAAAAATAAATAAAAAGTAACACCCCAGCCACCTTCTCTGATAAATAAAAAACAGTCCCTTAAAGGTGCAAAACTGTAAATTAAATGCAGCCAGAGCTGAGAGAGTGGCTGCTCATGCTGCTGGAGCACCAACGTACACTGTCATGTCTTTCCCCAACAAAGGGACATCAAGGGTTCCTAAAAAGAAAAGAAAGAAAAGGGAAAGGTGCGTGAGGGGCCCACAGAGGCTGCTGATGCATCGGGCCCAGAATTCGCTGCTACGCTCCTGTTTACATACAGAGCAGGTCCTCTTTCACAGAGTCCGCCATTTTGTTCTCACCAAACATGGCCGTTTGTGTAGCAGAACAACCTCACTGCTAGATGCCACCAGATTTGACTTATTAGACCTGTAAGTCATGGACTGCTGGTGTGGTCCCAGTGCAAGACGGTCTCTACCCACTGAGCAATAGACGGATATTAGACGTCTAGTTATTTTTTAGACCTAATTTCAACCGTCTGGATTCCGTCTATTTTTAGACGGAATTTAGACGTTGCACTTTAATCCAGTATTCGATAACTATTAATTAAAAAAAACAACTGTAAGGTGCATAACTGATCTCCAAATACTTAACTAAAATAATAATGATAGCCGTTGAGCGATATACAGTATAGTATAGATATAGTCGAGATTTAGACATCTAAAAAACTTTCATTTCTATACCCCGATAGACCAATTTTAGACTAGACGTCTAAGGAACATTTAGACGTATAATAGACCTAAAAATGCTCGGTGGGTAGTTATTCAAACACGTCAATAAAGTGCTCGCTCACGGTGGGAATTATTGGGTCTCTGTATGAAAAGTGTCCTGACATCACTGTTGTTATGACGTGGTGCTGTAGAGATTAAAACTGACTGGATATCCTACTTTGCCAACAGTGATCCTCAGGTCGTGACGACACACTATTTGCCTTTTAATAATTTTAAATGTGCCTGTTACAGCCCGAGGAGCCTCCTGGGAAACAAGCAGCACATAAAACACACAGCATTTCTTTTGCACCACTGCAGCAGCAGCAGCTCCTGGTTTAAAGATCTGAAACAACGTGGTGATGGATGCTGGGTCAGCAGCACCGTTACATTAATGGTAAAATATTTTAATTGCTCTGAGCTGCTTTATAATTTCATATCCATTAGAAATGAGATCATAGCGAGCTGATACTCAGCAATGTTTTTGTAATTCATTTCTTATTTTGCACTGGTGAGATGGGTCGATACAAGGCAGCATCATACTTGAATACAGGCACCACACTGCTTAGCAAGTTCAACATGTCTGTGTGTTCTTTAGCTACTTGTTATTGGTTTATTGACCGAGAGAACGAGAAAACAAACAACTGTCTTGCCACCATTATTGCTTTCCAGCCCCCCCTCACTGTGCACTTAGGGTTGGCTCGCTGCAGTCCACCAATATATCTCACACAGCTGTGTTTGCACAAGTTGATGGACACTGTTCCTCCACGGCCCTGCCCTCTTCAGATGGCGGGGGTGGCGGGCTGGTGGTCGTCAGGGGGGTTAAGGTTGATGAACAGTGCGGCGTGTTTGTCTGACCCACTTCATTTCATCCCAGACAGGCTGCGGGGGCTGCAGGTTGTGGCTGAGGGGGCAGCCGAGCCGGAGTTAATGACAGGGCTTTGTTTGGCGCTGGGGCTTTCGTCAAGATAGGCCCGAGCCAGACAATAGCCGGGGTCACAGGTCCTCGGAGACCCAGGGTGAAAGGGCTAATGAGTCAGTATTGAGCTAAGAGGAGCAGACCAGTGTGGTCTGCAGCCGCAGGCTGTGATGGTTCTGACACGGCTGAGGCTAATTTGTCTGTTGTGATCCTGATGGCAGGCTGCAGAGCCGACACGGTACAGTCTTATCAGCCAGCGTTTGGCACATAACACATCAAGTGTTGACTTTTCAGGCACTCGTTGTTGTTACCAGGCGTTAACCTCAGAGTTGTTTAGTCACTGTGGAGCTGGAGGGGTCCAGTCTAAAACCCACCTCAATTCAATGTAGATCAGTTCATTTTAAAAAACAAAATACTATACTTCACACCATCTGAGCAGTAACAACACAGACACAGACGCTGGCAGCAGCAGGATGCACCACCACTTATTAAAGAGCATTTACCAGGGGTGGGACACTGCAGGCACCTCACGATACCATTCAGTTCAGAGGACGACGATCTGATGATAAAATGATCATTGGTGCTTCAAAAACATTGATTTCTATACATGATTTATTTTCTACTTGATAATCTTCAAACATAGCATACTGTATTTGTAGCGCTCCATAATTAAATTAACAGATGAAATTATTCGCACACAGTGTGGCTCTTGCACAGGTCCCTTCTCCATTCAACCTTCCAGTCAAAATGCCTCCATGACCGAACTTTTAAACCAGTCAGATCGGTCCATCTATGGTCACTCTCACCTTTCTTTTTCGGGATATTGCATACTATATTGGTTCACCTTAGCCAGTATGAAAATATTATTGCTTTTTTATTTTAAAAAGATAACTGCATTAATTAATTCATCTCAAAGCCCCTCACAGTCTGCTGCCTGTATGTGAATAACAGAATAAGGGGTAGGTGGCGTACTCTGCTGTGTTGGCCCCTCTCTGCTGCACATCAGCTTCGGGAAAAGCCAAGACGCTGAGCAGACCGGGTGCAGGGTTTGTGAGGTGAAACAGACTGAGCAGAGTCATTTTCGTCACCACAGTGTTGAAGTTAAATCCTGCAGCGTGTTGGTCAGCTGGTCTCGTTTGTTACTGCTGATTGCTGCTCTGCTCCGCTAACGTTCAACTTTCGGTGATGGTGTAGAGGGTAGTCACAATATCCGTCACGTTCACCCCACAGTTATTATTTAGACATTAGATTAAAACAAGCCTTTTGTGACAATGAATTACAAGTTAATCTGTGCTGTGTCTGTGCTGTAGAGTGTGCTGATCTCATGGTTGAGTTTTGCCTCTTTGTTTCAACCTCATGTTATTAATAAACATTTAGATAATCGATTACTGACGTTTGTGAATCAATTCTGAATCGTCCACATCTGCATCGGAATGCTTCTAAGAATCGATTATTTTCCCACCCTGAGCATTTACTGTGACACAAGCTGGAATGCACATTTTCTCCTCAGTGGTTATGTTTTACTTTGTGAACATGCAGATTGCTGCTCCGCTCGGATCCACTCGGGGATCAGATAATATTGACACCAGACCCAGGACTCTTGTCTAATACCAGACCCTTCCCGACTGGATTAGACTGAATCTAGTTTGGTGCATGGAAGAACTTGTGCATGGTTGTTGTTCAGAGTTCATGCAGCTATTTTCCTGCTAATCATACAAATATAAAGCTAATTAATCCATGTGAACCAGACGATTGAAAGGAAGTTGAAGTAGTGTGCATGTTGTGTTCACGTCAGCTCTTGGCTAGCTTCTGCAACCTCGATCTACCACAGATCCACAGAGATACTGACATGTGTCTTTTCAAAAGATTTTTCAAAGCCAGTGTTCGTGTGATTGTCTAAAAATGTCCTAAAACCTACTTTCTGACGCTGGAATCTCTTTCAAGTTCTCTTTTCCATTCCTAGCCGGACTACTTCCGTCACTTCTGGTGAGCGCAGCCTCGCGTCTTTGGAGACAGACTGTCCGAAAGTGTGTTCCCTTATACCCATGTGAAGGGTTCGTAGCTTAGAGACGACAAAGACACATGAAAGACACACAGTTGTAGTGAAAGATCAGAGGAGGAGGAAGAGGAGGTTTCTGGGGTGCATATCAGAACACTTTTACCTTTGGATAAAATTCGGCAACACGTTGTTGGATCTACTTTGTTTTCAGCATGTTGAACTCTGACTCTGTTCTGTGGACTCGGCATTTCTTCCATGTTTACACTCCCACAGTTAAATCTGACACTCTGTGCATGAAGCGCGACTGTGACTCCTTCAGGCTCGACCGGCCCCTCTCTTCCTTTGTTTGGCTTTTCGGCTACACTTTCACCCCCCCCCTCCCCCCCACGCCAACCCCCCACCACTCGATCAACTGACTGCGACCCCGGACACATGCAGCTCTGCCTTATCCAGCCGTGGCATTGACCTCTCATCTTCATACTGACGCGCTGTTTCCCATGACCTCTGACCTCTTGGGGTGAAGCCTGCAGCCGTCTGGACCTCCTCCTCCTCCTCCTCCTCCTCCACCTGGCCCCTATCTCCACCCTTCAGATGGTCCAGATGGATTACTCTCTGCTGAGGCCGTCTCAACAAAGATGCAGGTCTGAGCAGCAGAATTATTTAAGTGATTGTGTTTAAATCCCGTCCATCAGCAGGCTTTGTGTTATTCCGAAACGTTTCTCTGAATTTGAATTTGTCACTTAAGATGGTGTTTATGGTGTTTGTTTCCCAGAGTAGCACAATGCAGATGCCGGGGGAACTTTCTCTGGCTCTCTCTCTGTCTGTCGCTGTGTGAACTCGTTGTCCTCATTCCATAGCCTGGTTTTGATACATAGTGTCCTGATAGTTTGCTGGGGAGAATCTGGGTCAGCGTGGGGAGCCTGAGATAGCACAGGCAGCACAGGCACAGGCTGGCTCGCTGAAGAAATACGTCACTCTTTGCTGTTACAAAGGCTGGAGAAATCAATACGGCTATGCCGCTTCAAAACAGCAAATTCCACATTCCTAACATATCTGTCGGACGTATCTGCTCGAGTTTTAGTGACAGCATATTGGTGGGATCAGGCACAACAGAGCCCAGCCCAGGCAGGGTTTAGATAGGATGCCATGTACCATGGGTCCATATCATATTTTTATCTCGCTCAAGCAGAAGAGAAGCAGGAAATTGTTCACAGGAGCACATTTCATTTTCAAAATTGACTGTGTGTGATTGCCTCGCTGTTTTGACTGACATGCTCATTAGTTTTGGATTAGGTATTACATCACTGGAGTCTAGACAGACATCTAAAGTGTGATTAAATAACACGCACTGGAAATAAGCAGCAAGCCAACAATATTGTTAATTTTGGCAGTTGGAGTGAGTTTATGATTCTTCATCAGCGAGGAGTTTTCTTCAGGTTTTAAGAAAAGGTGTCAGATTTTTCTCGCCTTTCGTACAAACTGTTTTTCGGTCTGTTTTGCTTCAACTGTCAGATTGTTGTTGTTGGTTTTTTTTTTGTTGTTTTTGTGTGCAAAGTGGGGCTCGCTCCGTGGACTTTGGTCCGAGCAGCATTCCTGATCCACGCTGAAGCGAGAGGGGAGGGGAGGCAGAGAGAGAGCTGCGAGGGAGGAGGGGGAAGGCAAGAACAAGAGAGGAAGTGAGTGTTCATTACAAAGTGTGCCTCTCGGTTATGGGCATGCCCAGTAGAGTTCGCCTTGCAGCCTGAAATCCAGCCTCTAAATTTGAACAGGAGGGAGACGAGGTGACTGAGCAGACTTTTGTTGCTGCTCTCTCTCCTTCTCGCTCTCGCAGTGTTATTTTCCCCTCCTCTCCCAGCAGTCAGTGTGTGGAGAGATTTTTTCTTTTGCTATGGAAGAGCAAGAGGAGGTGCACGTTTTATCTAGTGCAAAATACAACAAGGGGGAAGTAAAGAAAATAAGAAGAAGAAGAGGAAAAAAGAGTCTCCCTCTTCCTCTCCCTCATTCCCTCCTCTGCCAACGACTTTCACCTCAGAAATAGCGGAGGGACCAACTTCAAAAGGCAGTCAGGAAGGAGCTGGAGTGTGAAATCTGAGAAGAGAAGCAAGATGAGAGGCTGACCGGCGCTCTGTTTGCTATTCCGTCCAGGTCAGTGCCCAGGAAAGACCAAACAACTCTTTTCCTTTACCTGCTCTTTCTGCTTCCAAACTCTCCTCTGCTTAGTTTACATACGGCGCTTTACATCTGCCTGTGCTCTGAGTGTAGCAAATAGTGTGTGCAGTGGTGAGGGGTTGTGTAACAGCACTGACTGACAGACTGAATGACAGACCGTGCATCGTCTCCTCTCAGCACTATCCGACTGGTGTCACACACAGCCGAGTCAAAGTACTGAAACTGCTCCCTTCCTGCTCTCGATGTGGGAACTGTTTAGTTGATCAGCTCTGATGTTCACATGCGTACACGTGTTGAGGGAGGACAAACTCGCAGAATGCAGCCACGTGGTTACAATAAGGGAGAAATCACGGAGACGCACCGTAGGCTGGGTGCTCCCTCTCACTCACGTTGGGGAGGGGGGGATTGCGGCGGACGTATACAAAGACATTATTAAATTTCAAGTGTTGAGACTTCTGGATGCATTTGTAGCACAACTTCTTTTATTGTGTGGACACTGTTACTGCGAGGTGATGTGTTGAGTGATGTAACAGCTGGGAAAGTGTTTTCAGTCGTCAGCACGTCAGGTACGGCCGCTCAGATTTACCTCCACATTTCTGTTTGTTAATTTGAGGATGTCCCCTCGAGTGGTTGCATCACAGGTGTAGATTTCCAGGGGGACACGGCGGACAATATTTAGAACATGTGCATTTTTGTCTCCCAATAAAACAAAATTAAAAACATTGAGACCATGAATTAATGCAGGGACGACACAAATTGGTGCATACAAATTAGCAGGATGGCTTTCATTCATGTGTTTCCTCTGAAAACTCACATTCTGAAATTTCCAAAATCACACTGTTAAAATATTTCATTACCAAATGTATTACCTTCAGTAAATGGCACCTTGGCTTCACCTTAAGTCCCAGAGTACAATAATATTACTGGATTTATTCACAGTGGTCCAGCAGAAACATGAAGTCAGTGTGTTTCTCCAGTTTGTGATTTGAAGTCACCAAAGGCAGAGAGTTTTTTTTATCAATGACCATTTATTTAATTTGAGAGCTGTCAGACAGCTCACCTGTCTGGGGCTGTCCTCCATCTGAGGCACCCCCGAGGGCCTGTCCCATTAGCTATCCCAGCATGCCTTGCCACTGACAACGAAGTGTCAGCAGCGGCCTCCCAAGAGACTGTTGTTGACAGGTTTATTATTCCTAGGCGGGGGAAGTGGGGCACACTAAATATACGGTGACACCAGGGGAGAAAAGAATGGCTTATATTATATTATTATTATTATTATTATTATTACACTCTGAAGCTGATTCACAGGGTTAGTGGATAACACTGAAAGTCTTTATAGCATGAAAATTCTACATGTTTCGTTAATGTGTTTTAATCAGTCGACAGAAGAAGTTGGTCAAACTCAAAAACAATTTTTTTGAGAAGAATGACATTAAAAATAAATAAGTTAGAATAAAAAAAAAAAAGAAACAAAAAAACCCCACTAAATGTAAACACAGCTTTTGGATAAATATTAAGTTGTCTAATTATTTACTCAGTATTGCCAGAGTCTGAATTACTTATAAAGATGCACGCAAATTGTTACCTTCATTTTTTAACTTTTTTTCAGAGGGTATTTTCACATTCCTGCAATAATCATATAATTTTATTTTTACAACTGTTTCACTGAAACAATCTGGACAAAACACTTTGTTTCATTTATATTTTCATTATTGATAAATCCTGATTATGTTCTCAGTTAATCAATCTGTTGTTTTGATCATTTATAATTTCCCAGTGCCCAACATTTCTAAACCTTTATCTGTCCATATAAGACAAAAAAAAAAAAATCATCATTTTAAACATTGGAGCAAATGACGTAAAAGGTGATGAACTGATGACTAAGATTCGTCGTCAGTTGCAATTTCACTTCAATTTTATTCACTAAAAACTTGTATTTAACAAATACAAGTGCAATTCATGAGAAATAATAGAAATGTGAAATGGAAGACCCTGATAAATCCGAAGCTTGAGAATATGGGCCCAGACATAAAGCAAACTGTATTTTTAAAATAAGAGAAAGAAGCTGCATGTAATAATATGCAGTGAGATTTACAAGCTACAAACTCCTATGACTAACCAAGAACATTAAAAACTACCCTGATGCTCACGACTAAACGATCTTCAGACATTTATTCCATCAGTCTAAACATTTGCGTCACAGGTAAGATCCCGTTAATAGAGACATGTAGCCAGTAAAAATAACCAATGTGAAGAGATGTGGAGGGAGCCCCCAAAAAAACTGAAATAAAAAGCTTTTTCATTTTATTTCTTATCAGTTTAGAGTCAAATAAAACTGTCTGAATAAATCAGTTTAAAGACTTAAACCCACCCAGGTGAGTGTTAAGGACATGTTTTATAGTGACACCATTTATCAAAAGCAGAGACTGTAAAAACAGAAATTATCATTGGATTTTTAAATGTCTGACGGTCCTTGGACGCATCATGTGGGACAGAGAAAAGCAAGACCAAATCTGAGCCTAAAATAATGATATTTCATCAAAATCACTTTCTTCTGCTTTCTGAAAATTAATCCACTGGTTTTAACTTTAAAAAATGAAGATAACAATTTTTGCTTGCATCTTTTTAAACAGCACCATCTCTGGAAATATTGCGTCGATCCCACGAGGCTTTTATAATCTGACAAACTCAATTAGTTTAGTACAACCAACATGATTTGCTTTGACTTTGAAAAACTTAATTAAGTTGAACCAACATAAAGTTGTGTTGATATTTTGCAGTCAAGCCTATTTTTTAAATCCCACTCAAAAATGTCAACAATGTTTTGGATTTTAACAAACTTCTTAAAATAAGTTGTAAATAAGAATAAGCGGCCTACTGTAGGTATAACTGAGGAAAACTTCCAGTATAGGTTGAGCTGATGTGGAGACGCTGTGAATTGCTCTCCAACACTCCCTCAAATGTGCAGTTTTAGACAACAAGTCTGAATCTACAGATGTTAAAGGAGCCGGTTACAGTTTGGACAAACGTGGCGCTCGGGAGCAGCTACGCAAGAGCTGAAAACTAAACAGAAAAAGGTGGCGAGCTTGGAGATGGAGGCCTGGGAGAGCCTCGAAAAGAAGACATTATGTCGCACATCACTAAACATAAGTTGTCAGCTGAATAAAACACACAAATGAATTAAACAGATTTTTTTTATGCTGGTAAACATATGTATTTTAAATATGGCCCCATAAACCATTTTTTAGAGTGTACGTATCATTTAAAATTAGGCCAGAACAAACTCAGCATGCTCAACTTTTCCAACTCCAGGATTTCATCTTTAACTTTTAACTTTCAAACATCAAAGGGGACGTTTTAAAAATCTAATAACTAGTTCATGGAGGGAGGGTCACGGACTTTCCCTCAGTCACTCAGGGAGGCTCAAGGTAAAATATTTGTAGCTTCAGGGAGGGTGAAAAAATGAAGCCACACCTCAGCCACCGACTCCTCTGACAAATAAAGAACAGCAAAGCGACACTGGAGTTCCTTTAAAGAAACCAGAGAAGAAGAGGAAAGAGAAAGAAAGCAAACTGACTTTGTAAAACAAAATTGTCAGAGGGTGTGTGAGAGGAACATGGCTCCAGAGAGGATGGGGGCCCACAGAGACTGCTGATGCACAGGGCCCAGATTTTGGTGCTCCGCCCCTGACTGCTGCCTCGGGCTCTTCTCGTAGGCAGACAGAATATTTTTACACTGTTATCAGTCTCAACTCTGCAAACCTCCCTGAAGCTCGTACATTTTAAGTTCTTCATCCTCAACAAGATACTTTTCCTCGTCTCAAGTGTATGAGAGGAAAGCTCAGCTGGTCTGAGGTCACAGAGCATAAACACGACATTATACAAGCACTGTGAGAGATGTTAAATTCAACGAGCTTCAGACGACTGTAGCTGTGAAGAAGAGGGTCAGTGGGAGCGTTTACCTCGGACCATTTACCACGTCTTACTGTCTTCTATAGGATCTGATTCTCATGATAACAAGGAGAGGTGCTGCACAGTGCCGCGCACAGACACCTTGCAGGGCAGGTGCTGCAGTAAAAAAGAAGGGCACCTCTTTCATTTTTTATTGTGAACTCTGAAAGTGTGTCCTGCTGGGAGGTTTTCATGTGTCCGCCGGCACCAGAGGGGCTCCTGAGGACTCTACATACAGTGCAGTTGTGCTCAGTAATGAGCAGGGAGATCTCTGTGTAGCTGACATATGAGGAGTCTCACTAGCTACACTGTGGACACCTAAAGCTGCGACACATGCGCGTCACTTCCTGCATCTATCAGTTAAATATGAGAGGCAACAACAAAGAAAACAGTGTATGCTCTCCTCTGCTCATTTTATTCTCCTCTTCCTTATTTTAATACTACCATAATAATTCTAATGATTATCTTTTAAACAAACTAGGGATGCATGATACTAGATTTTTTGCTAATATCAGATACACCGACATAGAACAGCTCATGTGGCTGATAACCGATACAGATATCAATATATTCACTTTTTCACCACCTAATTTTAATCATCGTAAAGTCTCTTCTTTCGTGGTATTAACATCATGTTATATGTACATACTCTTATTGTGACGGCCCATCAGCAGATGGAGACATGAAATACACTCTTCATTGTACACTGTAAAATATTTGGCTGTACATTTGCAGTAAATTACTGGCTACAAGTTGCATCACTTTCACAGTAAGTTACTGCATCATGTTTACAGTAAATTGTTGTGAAATGACAGCTGTACACTGTGATCTCAGAGTTATGCCTGTATATTACTGTGATTTAACAGCATGCTCCCCTAAAATTACCACATTTAACTGTGATGTTAAATATAGTAATTTTACGGGAGCATATTGCTATATCGCAGTAATACCTGCATGTTACTGTGATATTGCAGTATGCTCCCGTAAAATTACCACATTTAACTGTGACGTCACAGTTAAAGCCCATTACATTACTGATATAACACAACATTCCTGCAAAGTTAATATATTTAACTGTAACTTCACAGTTTATGTACATGAGGTTACTGTGATTTAGCAGTATGCTCCTGTAGAATTACTGTGTTTCACTGTAAGCCGACAGTAAAACTTCATATATTACTGTGATTCAGCCGTAAAATTACTTAATTTACCTGCTTGAATTTCATAGCAAAGTTCATAAATTTGTTAAATATCACAGTAAAAAGCTGTGAGGTGATAATAATGTAATTTATTATGAAATATTACAGTAACTTATTGTAACTTCCTGGAGGTACTTTTCAGTGTACGTAATATTTATTCAATGTGCAAAATGAGAAAAAGCATGTTGGCCGATTCTGATAGTTCGTTTAAAAAGTGATGACGTGCTGATATTATCGTGCATCCCCAAAATAAGCTTTACATTTTCTTGAAGAATTGCAGAGGACAGACGTGTGCAGTGGCTGCAGCTCCGCGCTCCTCCCTTCCTTCTCTGCGCTCTTTTTGCACTGCGTGTTCGTACTGCACCAAATTGCCTGTAAGATCTGTTTAAATTGATTATCAGAGCCGCGTGTGGGAGACAAAACATTATTTCAAGTTGCGTTCTGCTTGATGAAGACATGTAAAAGTGGGGAAGCATTCGGCGTCCCTCACTGCTCGCATGGGGCAGCTGGTGAACAGGAATCTGACAGACTTGGATGGAGGCGGTGTGGTTTCACGTCAGACTAGCTTACTTGATGTTAATGGTGGGTTATTGTTAGTCTGGCTGCACTGAGATGTTTTAATGGTGGTTTAACAGCCCCAGTTGTTACCTGTCTGCTCCGTGAAGGCAGATCATGAGACGTGATGCTGCTCTGCAGGGCGCTCAGTCTGCATGTGTTAACTGTGGTGGCTGTGACAAGGTCAGCTGGAGAGGGAGGGGCAGCGGCTCGACTCAGATGCAGACATCGGACATACAGCGTGCATTGAAGCCATGGTCCGAATCTAAAAACTAGAATATAAACATATTAAAAGAAGCATATTAAAAAATGTCTTGTAGAAAGGGCACTGAGTTAGACAGAGGCCAAGAGGGCAGGAGCTGGAGCACCACCTGGAGTATTTCTGTGCACGTTCCTGGTATTGCATCATATAACATCACAGTCATTTACATGAGGCTCACACAGAGACTTGTAGAAGGTTAAAAGTGCTTTAAGTGGAAGGAAAGCCACAGTTTCTTTGTTAATTCTTTAATATGAAGCTGAAATATTCACAAATATGTTTATTCTGATACAAACATGTTTCTATTGGATCAAAAAATAATCAAGTTATTTTCATGTGTCCACCTTCATCAGTCCCTCTGTTTTTTACAGACGTATCATCGACAAATCTTGAATGTACGATAAATGCTTTGACTATAGATGGAGGCAGAAGTGATTCGTGTTTGGCCAGCAGGGGCGTAGCAGCAAATTCTGCATGCTATCAGCAGTGTGTGGCCCCCATCCTCTCTTGATCCATGTCTCTCCAACACACCTTTTTATTTGTACAAAGTCACTTTGCTTTCTTTCTGTCTTTTTTTTTTTGGGGAACGACATGACAGTGTATGTTGGTGCCCCGGCAGCAAACAGTCCCTCACTCGGCTCTGGCTGCGCTTAGAGACGAGTCTTGAAGACTTTAAGGCACTGCTTTTATTTATCAGAGGACGGTTGGCTGGGGTGTGACTTTTTATCTGTCCTAAAGCTACAATATTTTTCCTTGAGCCTCCCTGAGTGACGGGGGGAAATGCACGACCCTCCCTCCACTGCAAATTAGTTATTAGATTTTTAAAACTTCTCTGCTGATGTTTAAAAAGTTAAAAGTTAAAAGTTGAAGATGAAATCCTGGAGTTGGAAAAAATGCTGTTTAGTTTGTGCACATGTTTTATTTTTGGCCAAATTTTAAATGAGACGTACACCGGAAAATATCCGATCTGATGTACAGTAAATTATTGGCAACACTTTATTAGTAATTAAGAATGAAATGACAGCTGTATGCTCACAGTAGTTATACCTGCATATTACAAGTATTTAGCAGCACACTTCTGTAAAATTCCAATATTTATCTGAATGAATTTCACAATAAAATCCTGGTTAAATATCACAGTTGTGGCCTTTAAGGTGTCAATAATGTAATTTAATGTGAAATATTACAGTTACATATTGTAACTTTCTGGAAATAATTTCCCGTGTAGAGGAAAGTGATTTAGATGAAATATCATTATTTTAAGCTCAGATTTTTTTTATTTTTGTTGTTTAACGAAAGCATTCGGCCCACATGATGTGTCCAAGGACTGTTGGGAATTTAAAAATCCGACAATAATTTCTGTTTTTACAGTTTCTGGCTGTGACAAATGATTTAATTTTGGTGGTTTCTCTTCCAAAACCATTAAAGGTGCAAAATACAACCATTCAAATCTGTCTGCCCCGCCCCTAAGTCAATATTAAAAACAAACAAACTAGGGCCTGCTCTTTATTTTCTATATTATTATTATTATCATTTTTGTATTATTATTTTGACGGTCCCCGAAGCTACAGACATTTTTTCTATGAGATGGAGAATAAAGCTCAGTTTTGGGTTGTTTTTCAGTGACGGAAGTGTTCAGCGCACGTGACATGTTCAGGGGTCGTCGGAAATTTTAAAAATCCAATGACAATTTCTGTTTTTACAGTTTCTGGCTGTGATAAATGTGAATTTGGCGACTTTTTTTAAAGAAAAAAATGGCTTCCAAATACATGACTGCATGTTTTCTGTAAGCCAATCTAAAAATCTGGGGACTGTTCTTTATTTTTTATATGATTATTATTATTAATTTTTTAATGTATTATTATTTGACCAGCCCCAAAGCTACAAACATTGTGTTTTCTTGAGATTTAGAATAAAGTGGTTTTGATGAAATATCAGTGTTTTAAGCTCAGATTTGTTCGGTGCACATGACGTGTCCATGGGCCGCTGGAAATTCTGAAATGCTCGCATGTTGAAATAAAACAAATACAAAATACAGCCATTTCAATGTGTATGCCCCTCCCACAGGCCAGAATAAAACACATAAGTCACTCCCCAGTGCTTAAAGAAATTACTTGACCTGCCTCCCCCCTTTCTTCTGAGAGCTTCTACGTGTTGTTTTTCTTTTTATAGACAGTTAAGACTTTCAACTGATTTATTTCAGCATATTTTAAATTAGTCGTGACGTTAAATTAGTAGACATAACATTTGAAAAATACATATTTCAGGCTTATTGAGGGCCCCCACCCACTGAGGCCCCTGGCTAACCAGTCCCCACACTACGACCCCCAGTTTGCTGGCAGTTCCTCGGCAGTGATAAGCAGGACTTTCATGTGTTTACAGCAGTCGTGTCTGTTGCCGTCATCTCTGACATACCACACATACTGTTGCTGCTCTCAGGCCTGGAACTGACACGCTGAGTGTTTCCCTGAAAATCACAGTTTGTGTGTACTTCATGAAACTACGTGTACGAGGAGGAAACATCTAAAGGACCTCATCTTCACTTTCATTACTCTTAAGGTCTTCCTGAAGAGAAAGGCTTTATCCTTCTTTGTGTGTGAACTTGTAAGAGTTAGACTTTAGTAAGATGTGCTTCGTTTCTAATAACATGTTCAGGATGGAGCTTATGAAAAAAACCCTGAGCAGATTGTGGAGCAGATCTTTTGTCGAGCTCAGGACAGAAGGCAACGTTCTTTGTTGGCAGTTGAATATGTAAGAAGTTCTTCTTCGTCTCATGAATGTTGTGAACAGCACGTTTGATGACTTTCAAGTCTTTGTGAGCTCGACACTTGTATTTACACCAGACACTGAACAACATAAAATTCTCATCTACTTCCACACAAGATGTTCAGAGGAGCTTTGATTAAAATGTGATTCAGGTGTAAAAGTTCATTCTTGACCTTGGAGACATGAATGAGAAGAAATCCTAACTCAAGGTGACCTTTTTGTTCAAACTGCTGAGGATAGATGAAAGAATAAAAAGAAGGTTTTTGGTCAAAATTTAATTTGCTTTAGAGATAAAATTTAAATTTTAAATTTTTTAACCCTTTGATCCAAATATGAACCAAGACTGTTCTGGGAACTGCCCATTGTTCCGACCATATTAAACCCGTTGTTCCGAAGTCCGTTCCGAAATCATCATGATGCCCTGTGGTTAAGGTCTGGTTAGGTTTAGGCACAAAAACCACTTGGTCAGGGTCAGGAAAAGATCATGGTGTGGGTTAAAATGAAAAAGAAAGTGACAAACACATAAGCTGTGAGCCTGCTTCGCCTCAAGCCTTTCCCAGCTGACCCAGAGCCGGTCGCGGCGCACCATCAAGGTAGAAATACGCCCGCTGGGAGCCGTTCAGCACCACGGACAGTCGGACTAATGGGATGTTGGACCAATTGGGTGTCGGACCAATGACATGGACCCAACTGTTCCTGCATTACCTCACCTGAAAGTTTTCAGAGACATATTTTAGTGCACTGTTTAACTGTAATACAAGACTGTTTGTTACCAGCTGGCCGCCATTTTGTTTTATGGACAAGCAACTTGCATTACCAGCACATTCTCTCTCCGACCTCGTCACCTAACAACATTTGGTCACACACTGTCCAGTCTCTCAAAATAAATGCGCTACGTTGGTACAACACTGGGGATCGACTTGTTTTTCCTTCAACAACAAACACATGTGGTTGGGTTTAGGACAAAAGAACAGGGTTTGGCTTTACAGTCTTACAGGAAGTGAACACCGGCCCCCTGGGTGAACGTCAGTGTTTGTTGGACCCATCCACCCTACTTGGACTTCTGTCCCCTCAACTTTTGTTGTTGTCCCGCTGCGTTTCCCCCTGATGTGGTTGGGCGCTGAAAAAATAAAGGCGACAGGCTGCGCATCATGACGACAGGAAAGGATGGCTTTTTCATCTGTGTCTCATCTCTGGTGGGCGAGGGGTGGTGGATGGATCCAACAACCTCTGACTTTAACATGAAGCCGATGTTCACCTCCCATATGATTGTAAAGCCAAACCCTGCTCTTTTTTCCTAAACCCAACCACATGTGTGTGTGTGTGTACCAACGTAGTTCTTTTATTTTGAAAGAGACTGTATGCAAACTGTACATTTCCTGTGAAAACAGAAGTGTATTTTGAAAACAGACAATGCATGTAACAGGCTGAAGTTGACACGGCGTCCCAGAACGTCAACAACCAACACACCCAGGGTACCTTGGACGTCATATGTGGACGTGGAAAGTCCATGACCAAACGTGGACATGTGACGAGGTCACAGTGAGGATGGGTTGGTTTCTGCTGACGGGAGGAAGAAGTAAGTTGCTAGTTCACTTCAGCCTGTTTCGAGCATTGTCTGTTTTCAAAATGCACTTCTGTTTTCACAGGAAATGTACAGTTTGATACAGTCTCTTTCAAAATAAAAGCACTACGTCGGTACAACAACCCGGATTGACATTTTCCCTCAGCAACACACACTGAAACGCAGTTGGTTTCAGGAAGAAAAACAGAGTTTGGTTTAACAATCTTTCAGGAGGTGAACACAGGCCTCCTGGGTGACAGCCGGTGGTTGTTGGACCCATCCTCCACCTACTCGGAGTTCAGCTGCCTTAACTTTTTTTGTTGTAATGGCGACCAGCTGTGTATCATGACAATGGTAAAAGGTGCTTTTTTCGTTGGTGTCTGACGCTGGATGTCACTGACCAAGCGTCAGTTTTCGATGACGACTTTGACGGCAGCTATACAGCAGTATGATGGTATATGAAAAATTAATATAACACAGAAAATCGCTCAGCACTAATTGTTTCAAATAATGAAAATCATTACTCATTGATAATTGTTATTTTTTAAAAGGATCTATTCGCTAGTAGGAGGATTTAACGCCATCTTTTCAGCTTAACTGCATTCACATGCAAGCATCAGGATTTGTTTTATTCTGACCCATAATGTGAGATTAACTCCGTGACAATGGGAGGAATCAGTCCTGTGTGCACAGATGTGTTGTCAGCAACAGTATAGCTGCTACATATGGGGCGACTCAGAAAGCTGCTTATATCAGAACCATCAGGAGTTCATTTGTCAGGATGACTCCCTTCTTCCTGGGAGACTGTTCCCATGCGTTCCTCCGTGGGTCCCACCCCTGATGGCCCATCTGAGGCTCCATGATCCATCACGCAGCAGGCGGCCATGCTTTCTGAAAGGGCCGTGAACTTGTTACCTCCCTCCGCCCGCCTGCCTGAATGTCAAAGCCATTTTTCTTTTCTCGTGTCCCCTTTCTCTGGTCTTCCCCTTCCCAGGATTGCTGGTTCATTGAAATAATTGGGCCGCATTCAGTGCGACCAGGTTGCCAGTGCAGCTTTTGAATTGAGATATCAGGTCTGGTGCCACCATTTCCCTCTGACCTCCCTTTCAGAGCTCCTTCCTCCGCCTCTGCCCGCCTCCCTCCGAGGTCGCGGTGGGTCATCATCATGACTCCAGCCTCTCAGCACAATGACACGACATCCATGGTACATTATCTACAGTGGGTCAGCTGGCCTGGAGCTCTGTCTATAGACTATTCTTCCCTGCTCCGTTGTCTCGGTGATCTCTGGATCCAGCCTGTTCAACATGGCACACATTCAAAATGGCAACCTCAAGGGGCTTTTATTCCTCCGGCAGAATTCAATCACTTTTCTCTCTCCTCTTTCTGCCTCTCTGCTGAGTTATTCAGAGTTTAATGAGGGAGGGAAGATAAAGGGAAGCTTATGGTTTGCCGGATGATGGAGAGGCTGCCTTTTTGTTTCTGTTGGAGGAGCCACACAGCGAGCGTTCATGTGAAATGAGTTTTTTTTTTAACCAGAGGGGAAGGTGATTGAGATGTCTGAGAAAGAGCCAGGGAGTCTGGAGAAGCAGGGGTCATTAAAGTGTCAGAGGAGCTGCAGCTCTTCAAATATTCCCCTGCATTTTACACACAGTCCAGGTTGTTGCGGGTTAATTTAGAAGAATGTTTTTGGGCGACGCGTGGAGGTGTAATCTGCTGCGAGGTAATGTGAATATCAAACATTAATGCACCAATTTCACCATGGGCATCAAATAGTGATGTGCCTCCACACCTCCAGCACCGTGCATCATTTTAATGACTGCACAGGATTATCCCCTTACATAAGAGAGTGTGGGCGGCTCGGAGACGGCTCCTGACAGTGTGGGAGGGCATCAGACCGGACTGGAGGAAGCGCCGTGCTGACGCTGGATGACGGGGCTGTTGTTGTGAGGTCCGGTGCGGGTCGAAGTCCGTACTATGTATCAGCTGTCAGAGAGTGTGTTTGGTTTACCGGCTGCACGGGCGTCAGCAGAGACGTAGGGTTCTTCGGTCTGACATCAGAAACGACACTTAGAGTGGAGAGGTAGAAGAGTTCAGATGGCTTACACACTCCTCAGTCTCTCTGTCTCACACACACACACACACACACACACGACTCTGTCGCTGAGGTCAGCGCTGGTCTATCTTGCTGGAGCTGTTTGTTACTTCCCCCCCGAGCAGTTGTACCAGCCAGCTGCTGTTGACGCTCAGTTCCTGGAAAAAGAGACATGTTTGCAGTATACAAGGACAGTTTTAGTACACCCTTAAAGGGAGTTTGACGGGTGAGGCAGGTCTTTTGGGGACATAGATAATAATCACGCTTCACTACATCACCCTGCAGGATGTATTTTTGTGCAGCGGTTCACGTCAGGTGAAGTGAGCCTTTGCAGCAAAAAACAGGAATCAAAACAAAGGAAAAACTAGAGTTACTGCTTCACGGCTGTTTGCCTCCGCTCTCCAGTCAGGATTCTCTGACAGTTTACAGCACATGGATGTTTCACACACATCTCCTCCGAAATGTCTCCCCTTTTAGTTAGGATGTTGAGTCATGGCCAGAAATGTGTTTTTGCAGAACATCATGATGTCACAGTGAAGCTGACCTTTGACCTTTTTGGATGTAAATGTCATCGCTTCATCGTCATATCGTGTTAGACATTTGTGTGAAGTGTTGTCATTATTAGCGTGGGCAAAAACATGTTTTGTGAGGTCACAGTGACCTTTGACCTCCAACCCCCAAATTCTGATCAGTTCATCCTCGAGTTGTTAGAAAAAGACGCCACGTTCTCACCCCAAGTCGTCACATATCGCCAATAGGAGCCGTCCCTGGTGTAAAAATCTGTGTGGGATGCTAGTTTGTCCTGTAGGGGTCACTGTTCTGTACAGGTGTACGCTGCTGACTGTCACAGTGAAATATTGTGCATGTTTTTCATTTACGACTAAAGCAGTAAAAAAAAATATGCACGAGAGAAAACGATGAAGTGGGACTCTTTGTTTTCTCCTGATCAACAGCGGTCGGTTATGTCAGGCGAGCACGTCAATCAGTAAATAAGGCTCAGCTGCTGTATCGCCACTTTATCAGTGGACTTTCACGTCTGCATATTATACGCTAGGTATCCTCCTGCGTCTGCTGTTGACGTTCTGGGGCGCCACAACCAGCGCTGAGATGTCAGAGAAAGCACGTGGTTAGGTTTAGAAAGTAACATCATGGTTTGGCTCAACATGCGAACACCAGGCTCCCAGGTGAAGTCTGGGGTTCACTGGACCAACTCATCCTCACTCTGAACTTGTCACACGTTGGCAGTGTATGTTACACAACGCTGTCAGTCTCTAGTGTGACATACACGCACAATAACAATGACATCACATGTCAATGACAGCCATTTACAGTCCCTGTTATACAGTGACTCATCTCGTCCTCTGCTCGGAGGGTAAGGAGCTCCTCGACCTCACTGCTTTTCCAATTTATAGACACGTGCAGCTGCTATTCTTCTTCTTTGAGTTAGCTGCTAACTGCTAGCAGCTACTTTTTAAATCTCCCACAGTGGGTTGCACACATAACACGTCATTAACACATCACTCCTGTCTCACCCATGCACCCATCCTGCCGGCTATCCCACTTAGTTTCGGCTCTCTCACTTCGCGATCGTACGTTTTAAACAGAGTGGTGAGGCGGCATAACGGCGTGACATTGTTACATGCATTGTCTGTTTTCAAAATACACTTCTGTTTTCACAGGAAATGCACAGTTTGCATACAGTCTCTTTCAGAAAGAGTAAAGTGTGAGGGGAGAGAATATTGGCTCAGTGTTTCTCTCAGATGAGTCGTTTGTGCTCCCAGATTACAATAATTAGATATTACATGTGGTCATATGAATTTATTTTGTTCTGTGATTGTGTAACAACTGGTGAACCAGGTGAGGGTGGACTCAAACACACAACTCTGGAGACAGACTAAGACTGTCACAGTCTAAATCCTGCTGGATATTAGTTTGTTACTCAGGATTGTCTTAAGTTACTGAATTTATGCACATCAGTCATTTCTTTGGACATCAGCTTTTGTCTTTACATTCAAATATTACACAGCGAGAATTCACCCTCAGCTCAGAATCAAACCTCTGTCCTTTTTATATTTATTATTTTTATAACACTGTGCACAAGGATCAGACTGTCAGTCTGTCAGAGCAGCTCCCACATGTTTATTGCACATAATGTGTAGGTCTAATTATTTAAATGTTAAAATGGGTATGAAGCTTTAGACACGTAGTATCAATGACTAATGATCTCTATCACTGATGTCACTGGTCGCACTGATGGAACATAACTCCTATAGCCTAATATTGGGGATTATATGTTCATATTTCTGAGTGAGCAATGGTGCAGCATTTCACTGTCTTTACATTTACTACATTTGTAGCTGAAATAAAGTCACTGAATGCTGTTGAGTCAAGATACAAATAGATGTGCAACATTTTCAAATCTACTGTATTTTAACCTCAACGTCTTTTCAGGTGCAAATCACCAAACATATTATTACTGGGTCAGACTGTGAGTTCACAGTCATGTCTTTATGTCTTTGATCTATAGCCTAGCCTATATGTTTGAAATCTTCTGCCTCCTGTGTTTTTCCCCATCAGATTAAACCTGAACAAATATATTAATATAATGTAATGTATCTACAGCCTGATACACAGCCACTTTATCTTCATTAAGGAAATGTAAGTCTGATAAATGATGAATAAATGGACAACACTGAATAAAACTTTTTTATTAACTTAATGGTTAACTTATTGACTCTTCTTTTAAAGATAAACGTGCACCGTCTGCTACACATTCATTAATATCTCTACATCCACTGGATTAAAATGGAGGCACTGTCTTTTATTTACCTGTTGCCATGGTGAATCGTGGAGTCGGAGCTCCATTGATGATGGCTTTTTATTGTCGGCTTAACTCAGAGTGAACATACTCAGAGTTGACTGAACTAACTCAGATCAGCTGTTCTGGAACCGCTAACTCAGAGTTTCCCATCTCAGGGTAAATCAACTCAGAGTTCAGGGATAGACTCAGAGTTTGTTGAACCTCCTACCTGGAATACCCCTCAGGTAAAGTAACACAGTCTTTACTGGTCAACAAATCCAATAGTGATGAGGCAGAGTCAAGCAACAGGCTGAATCCAAAAAAACAAAACAAAGGACACAGGGAAACAAAACGCTGCAACACTGGACACTCAAGGAGCTGAGACAAACTGACACTGAGGGAAAACAAGACACTGAATACTGTGGCGAGGGGAAGATAACGAGACACAGGTGAGGCTGATCAGGGCGGGACAGGCGATCAGACACAGGTGAACACACAGGGGCAGGAAGTGACGTGATCTGAAACGAGAGGTGATGTGAGTTTCAAAGTAAAACAGGAAACATGAATGAATGAAATAAAAAACAGAACCTAAGAAACCTGAGCCGTGACAGATTGTAGTGATTCAAACACTCTCAAATTACTCTGCCACTGTGCCATGTGTAATATTTACACCATGTTCATATGTGTGTTTTAATGAAGTTCTACTGGAGCAGAGGTTTCATGAACTGACATCCATAATAAAAAGCTTTCATGGTGAAATCAATCCTAGAGAATACTTGTCAGAGGAGATTAGCAGCATTGTGTCGAACAGACAAAACCTGAAGACCATTATCTCAGTCCAAGATCTAAATAAATCTGTGTGGAGGGAAAATGGAATAAAACTTAATTCTGTTAAATGAAGCAAATGAATAAAGTCATTTATTAATTTGAGAACATAAATAGTTAAAGTCAAGGGAACTAATCAAGTGATTGAGGATATAAATGACCAAAGTGATGAAACAAAGTCATTAATTGAGTTCATGAATTAGTCATTTGAAAACAGCATTTATGTACGGCTCTGAGAGATGAGTGGTGATATCTCATGATACCACCTTCAGAGATCACCTGTCAGTCCAGGAGTGCATCCAAAAGTTTCTGCTTTATTTTCCAGGTGACTCGCTGATCTTTGTTTAGTTATGAGAGTTGTCGCTGCTCGGTCTCACTTTGAAGTCGTCAAGAACCAGCGCTTGGTCAGTGACTTCCAGCGTCAGACACAAAAAACAGCCGTCCTTTCACGTCAGCCTGAGGGGGAAATGCTTTGGGACAACAAACAAAAATATGGGGGCGGGAGTCCGAGTAGGGCCGGTGGGAGGGGTGGTGGATGAGTCCAACAACCACTAACTTTCACCCAGGAGGCCGGTGTTCACTTCCTGTCAGACTGTAAAGTCAAACCCTGTTCTTTTTTTTCCTAAATCCAACCACATGCATGTGTACTGACATAGTGCTTTTATTCTGAAAGAGACTGTATGCAAACTGTACATTTCCTGTGAAAACAGAAGTGTACTTTGAAAACAGACAATGCATGTAACAGGCTGAAGTTGACACGGCGTCCCAGAACGTCAACAACCAACACACCCAGGGTACCTTGGACGTCATATGTGGACGTGGAAAGTCCATGACCAAACGTGGACATGTGACGAGGTCACAGTGAGGATGTGACTTGTTCTGTTGCTTGTAAACAAAACAGAAATGTAGAACACGTCACTTCCTGTACACCAGAGGATTTTATGCGAGGAAAGGCCTCTGAGCTGCAAATGTAAATACTGCTCATGAACCGGCTAAAGGTTGACTCAGGTTACATCAGTAGCCCCTTTTACACTGCCTCTTCAAGGCGGGAATTGCCGCCTCACCGCTCTGTTTAAAACGTACCATCATGGAATGGGCGTGGCTGAGGGGTCTCGCCTTTTAGGTGACATCAGCGAAAGTGACAGAGCCAAAACTATGTCTGTGTAAATGGGACAGCCGGCAGGATGGGATCATGGGTGACACAGGAGTGATGTGTTAATGACGTGTTATGTGTGCAACCCACTGTGGGAGATTTAAAAAGTAGCTGCTAGCAGTTAGCAGCTAACTCAAAGAAGAAGAACAGCGGCTACACGTGTCTATAAATTGGAAAATCAACGAGGTCCAGGAGCTCCTTACCCTCCGAGCAGAGGACGAGATGAGTCACTGTATAACAGGGACTGTAAATGACTGTTATTGACATGTGATGTCATTGTTGTTGTGCGTGTATGTCACACTAGAGACTGACAATGTTGTGTAACATACACTGCCAACATGTATGTTATATGTCAAGCCAACGGTGTTGTGTTATGTGTCACACCCATTGACATGTCATGCCGACATGCTGTCTAAAGTCAAACACTGGAGCAGCATGATGCTGTCGTTGTTTGGTTCTGTGTGAAAATGCAAAGGTGACATGAAGAAGAGGCTCTATGGCGCCGTCTCCGTGTAAAAAGGGCTGGTGATGGATAGAAAGAGAATAAACGGACAGCTGTATGAAAATGTCAGCGTCTCTAAGTGCTGAAAGCTTTTATTAAGATGATCATTCTCAAACTGACCACACTGCAGCCTCCGAGCTGAATGTAACGTCTGAATGTGCTCCCACCTCACACTGAAGCCGTGTGTCGTATGTGAGTGTGCGTGGGCGGTGGCGGTGGGTGTGCGTATAACCGACTCCTGCCCTCTCTCTTTGTAACACTCTTCATCTCCGCCCGTCTCTCTCCAGCCTCGCTCCACCTTTTTTCATCCCCCTCCATTCTGTCTCGGCAGGGGCGAGAGTCGCAGGTTGACAGCCTCGCAGGTCTCCTCATTACGCCGCGTCTGAGCCAGCAGAGATTTATAGAGATGATAAAAGCAGTCTGGAGGGCAATAATGACCACGGGCTCTGATGCAGGAGAGGGAGGAGGAGGAGGAGGAGGAGGAGGAGGAGGGGAGAGGCTCTGTCTGGACGCTCGCTCTGCCTCCAATCACTCACTGTGCTGCCTAAATGACTTTGCCTCGCGCAGAATGAAACAGCAGAAAAAAGTTACCTTCAGTGTCGACGGCTGAATTTATTCATATATTCAAATCTATGTATTCACACATCTTTTTCTATCTTTACTCCAAATCTTCCTCTGTTTCCTCGAATCCTCCAGACAGCCGACAGCACGAGGCCCACCACCAAATCACATTCATGTTTTCATGAAAATATTAGTTAATGCATTTCTTCCTTTGCTTACTCACTGACACTTACTGTGATATTATGCATGTATTTCAGATATATGTCAGCCTATAAAAGCGAGAGCTGTGAATAAATGCAGGGTCAGATTTCACGGGAAATTCATAGGTATGTTTATGAAAATACATTTTTGTGAATCCATGTCTGGAGATTTTTGGACTGAGGCAATAATCCCTCACATGAAAGTTAAAGTCCAAACGAGGTGTGGCACCAACGTCTTCATTATTTCGCAAAAACAGAAATTTCTGTGCGAGTTACGAAAAAGGGGCTTTTTATGATATTGAAATTTGTGGTTTGTGAAGTGGAAATATGTTGCCTCATCAGTCTTACCTCACTGGTGGATTTATGTTCAAACATTTATCCCAGCCGTCAAATTAGGAGGGAGATTTTATAAAACTTATAGTGGCACAAGCGTCCGTGTGAAACCCAGCGGTCGTTTGGATTATTCAGCTGGATGAGTTTTCCCTGTTGAAAGAGATGTAAAGTATCTGGACTGAATTTGGCGCCCAGCAGACGAGAAGAGAAGACGTGGAGTGATGCAGCAGATGAGAGATAATGAGGACACATGGTGCGTTCACAATGTCGGTGGAGCTGTTGATCAGTGTCTGTCCACTGTCTTCATCTCAGTTATAGATCAGGTGTCCCTCCTGAGCTGCCGTACGTCACCTGTGGCCTCACACTGAAGGACTGAGCAGCACAAACTCTTTCTGTAATGTTTAAATCAGTCTAGGTGATTTTATTATTTACCCTCAGGCTGGACGATGTGGCTGAAAACATCACAACAACAATCAGAAATCAGTCGATACTGATAATTATCTGACCAAGACAAAGTTATTATTTCTTTCAAGTTTAACCTTTGAACTCAACCTATTATGAACCATAATCGTTTTATTGTTTTATCATAAATTTATTACATATGAAAATTGCACATGGTTTTTCATTGAATTTAGAAAAAAGAAGTCAAAATATCGCTGGTACTAAGATTAATTTTTCATATCATATTAAAAACTATAGTAGTATTATCATGAACAAGATGAGGCACACCCTTAAAATCAATGAAGCATAATTATTGATAAAAGTACTAGAATTGTAATAAATTTAAAATTTAAAAAATACAGCAGACATTCCTGTCGACCTGCTTCTCTGCTCTTCTGATGCCGTCACACATATATTGTAATGACGTCATCAGAAGTTTCAGCTTCATGTTGCAAACAAAAAAATTAACACTCGTTCCCCGACCAGGGAAGTAACAATAACAACGAGACTGAGGACAAAGGAAAAAGGCAAGCAGAGATGGTGTAGTGATGTGTAGTGGTGTAGTGCAGTGATCAGACCACAGGTGTGTCTAACCACTCTCTGTGAGGAGGGGGGCGGCACCTGACTGTGCTCAGTTCTTTCAGGGTGTGACTGCACACCTGCTTCTTGCTCCTCTGCCCTAACCCCCCGCCCCCCCACCCCCACCCCCCTACACACACACACACACACACACACACACACACACACACACACACTGCCATCACCCAAACCTTTATTCATCTGTACACCTGCACCCCCCCACCCCACCGCCCCCAGCTGTGCTTCAGGGTTACAGGAAGACAGCGCTGAGACCAACAGTGAGCTGCTGGCTGCCATAAATAAAAACCAGCTAACCAAATATTTTTCTAAAGCTGTCGCATCATTGATATTTTCTGCCAGTGTTCATTTGCTCTTATCTCGCTGACCATTCTGTGTGAAAAACAAAGATGAATTTATCCATATATCCATAAATATTGGCAGCAGAATAATTTGGCACAACCGTTACTAAGTGTAAAGCTTTTAACCCTTTGAGCTCCACCATGTCCACCAGTGCATATGTTGGTAGTTTTGCTCTTTGTGATGTCTCTTCTTGGTGTATTTTCAAATGCTTCATATCCCTAAATCAATAAACCAGAATAACTGATAAAAGTATTAAAATCAGACAGGTTTCGTCATTGAATTTATAAAAATAAACACACCACATATAATGATCCAAAAGATTTCTAAATGTAGAACCACCTGCTTTTTATGAGCAGAGAGCAAAGCCGTTTCATCTGCAGTAGAAATATTTCCCCAGTGCCTCAATCAGTGTTTTTTTTTTGGTGTTTCATATTCCTAAAATCTGTACAGCCTAAAAGATAAAGGGTTATGTGAGTCAATAAACCATAATAATTGATAAAAACACTGAATTTGTGTTACAGATTATATATGCCTCTGAACCAAACAACAGCAGCATCATTCTGCCGCACTGTGTGATTTTAGACGGCATGCCGGCATCGAAGAATTAAAGAAGCATGACGGGAGTGACACAACAGCGTCGCCCTCTAGTGTGACATATAACACACGCATCAGCAGCGCTTTATAAGCATCATGTACTGTCCCTGAAATATTGCAGCTGATCTCGTCCTCTGCTCGGAGGTTAAGGAGCTCCTGGACCTCACCGTTTTCCCAATTTCCAGACATTTGAAGGCACTTTTCTTCCTCTTTAAGTTAGCTGCTAACTGCTATCAGCTACTTTTCAATTCTCCCACAGTGAGTCACACACGTAACTCTTTGCAGCTCCTTATATTAAGTCGTCACTGGCACTATTTTTCTTCTTTGAGTTAGCCGCTAACTGCTAAAAGCTAACAAGCTAACAAGTCCTTTTTGAATTCCCCACGGTGGGTCACACGCATGACTCACCCTGTTGGAGCTTTGCAGCTCCTTATTTTACGTCGTTACTGGCAGCATTTCAAACTCACACCGTCATACCACCGCATCAGGTGCCATTAGGCCAACCAGCAGCATATCATAACAGTGCGAAAGGTTCTGTTCGCCCACCCGGTGGTGTATCATACCACCATGAAAGGTGGCTTTTGGCGTCAGTGTCTGATGCTAGAATCACTGACAAAGTGACGGTATTTGATGGCAATGCCAGAAGTGAAAAAAGCAACAAAAAGTTGTTGGTTTTTTTTTGTTTTTGTTTTCTTTGGTTTGTCTTTGTGACTTGCTGAATGGCTGACCTTTATGCAACTTGATTATTTATGTCTTTCATTTTTTTTTTATTTCTTTATTATATTTTTATTTTTTTTTTTTTCTAACCAAAGCTTGTGTGTTTCTTTTAAACATGTCCGAATAAACATTATTCTATTCTATTCTATTCTATTCTATTCTATGTAACACACTAGCGTCGGCCTCTAGTGTGCCATACAAGCATCAGCAGCACTTCATAGTAACAATAAAAAAGACATTAACAATGCAATAACAATCACTTACTTGTGGTCAGTTTAAGCCGCTGTTCTTCTCTTTGAGGTAGCTGCTAACTGCTAACAGCTCATTTTTATATCTCTCCGAGTGGGTCACACACATAACACTTAGTCAAAACGTCACACTGATGCCACCCATGATCCCGTCCTGCTGGCTGTCGTTATGGCGCCGTTACTACCGCCATTTCTGGCTCAGATGCGAGACAACTCTGTCCCTACATTCCGCGCTTGTACCTACGACACAGCATAGCGTGCGGAATAAGGGTGTGAAATGTCTGCCTTGAAGAGGCAGTGTAAAAGTGGTGACAGATTTCATGACCAAAATGACAAATCATGCCCTTGTCTGATTTTAAATTGAAATGTTTGGTGTCTATAATGAGTTTCTTTCTGTAGCTTTATACTTTCACATCATGCTGTTGGGACGTAACGGTTGGAAAGAGAAGTGTGGTCTAGTGAAAGCACTAAGAGACTGATACTGAAAGAACAACTGTGAAAGAGAAATAACTCAGAGGTCATTTAACCACACGCTGAGGTGCTGACGCTTGGATTGAGCTGTTGGAGTTTTTCCTTTTGATTTGGTCTAGAGCTGTTCGTGTTATGAGCTTTTGGTTGTGGATGCTCAAAACGCTCAGCCGAAGGGTTAGTGAGACTTTCCTGTAGGAGCACAGTTTGGTTTTAAAGCTTCCAGACATTGAACAGCTTCAGGTGACATCTGTACATATATGTCTGTCTCAGAGCGACACGAGGAGACAAATTTCTATTCTGAGCGAGCGGGAAAGGTAAACCAAGAGCTCTAAAAATGAGCCATTTTGCCTGGACTCACTCGCTCGTGTGTCTCCCTCTTTGCTCCCAGTTCCATTTTCTGGCCCATTCATATGGTAATAGGGGTCAGGAGATGAGGGGGTTCTCACGTTCAATGTGAAACTTGGCCTTTTGTGTAGCCTCGGCTCAAGCTGCCGCGACAGAGGCAAGAGGTGAAATTGAATTCAGATGAAATTCCCCAGTGAGTCTGGCCTTGGGCTGGACTGTGCCAGACTGGCCTGGACTGGCTTTGGTGCAGGATGCAAACCGCGGCTCTCTGTCTGGCCATTGTTGGCACGGTAAACCTGAGGCTGAGCCAGGGCTGAAGGGAACTCTGCCATCTCGAGCTCATTCAGTGTCATTCAGGTTTATATTGGCATATTTAATGAAACCATAAGGATTTTTGAATTTGAGGCAACCAGTATTTAATATTTTGCACAAATATCAGTGTCTCTGATTTGGATTTTATTGTCCCCAAAACACAATAATGTCCAATTTTTTTAATGTTCACGCTGAATGATCTTCAGTGAAGTGGTGGAAAAAGCATCTGAAATTGATTTGAGACTATCAAAGGAAAACAACGCTATTGCCAGACAACAACACTGATACTAGACAATACTGCAAAACCCCAGATTACATTCAATACCAACATCATCAGGAAGTCATGTGTGGGTCGCCCCACAGCTTGCAGGTTGGGTGTTTGGCTAAGCTCATTAGAAGATATCGCGGCTTTCAGGCAGGTGGGTCACACAGTGATAAAGCAGCCCTCTGAGTACGTTGTTGATAATTTACAGAAACACTGTGGTATAATAATCCAACCTTCATCTTGTCTTCCTCTCTCTGTCTCTCTCTCACACGCAGCAAGCAGCTTTAACATCAGCCAGCACGTTCTCATTGAGAAGTCGTCAAATACTGCTGCTTTGTCAGTGACTTTGGCGTGTAACCCAGCGGGATGGGACATTTCTCTGTGTTAGGAAATGCCGCCGGTCGACCCGACGGCACCTGTCACAGCAGTATGATATGCAGACAGGCAGTGTCAGTTAATAGCGGCCGGACGGTACCTGTAGCTGCGTAATGATATGCCACAGGACAGCATGAGTTTGAAAGGCTGTCAGTATCAACGTAATATAAGAAGCTGGAACGTCCGTACAGGGCAGGTGGGAGGGGTGGTGTTCGATTCCAGTATGAATGTAGACACAAACTATGATGTCTTTTTCTAAACCTTACCATGACGTCTTGTTGGCGCCCTGACATTGGTTGTGGCATCCTGGAACGTCACCAGCAGTCACAGGAGGATACCTAAAGCCTAATATATAGATGTGAAAGTCCACTGACAGAATGGTGATATGTGACGACTTGGGATAAGATCGTGTTGCATCAGTGCTGCTGCGCTCAGGCTTTCTGATTTTTTTTTTAATGACATCGGAGTGAGAGTGGGTTGGCGTTACATCACCCACTAGCTAGTAGGGCTGTAGTCTCCTGGTCGGTAGTCGATTATTTGGTCGCTATGCTCTCGTCCGACCAAATTCTCATTGGTTGAATAATCGCCGTGTTACTTTCATAAGGAGACAAGTGCTACATCAACAGCTTTCCAGGATTAATCCATTATTTCCTGCGGCGGGGGGACAGGCTAAGTTACCTGTGAAAATGGGGGTGTTTTCAAAACACCCGCATTGTTGACAGAAAGTTGAACTCGCCCACCCTCACGCTCAGTGTTGTGGTGACGCAGACCTCCTGTCTGTCTCTGTAAGCTGACACCATTTCCCTCAGTGGAAACAAAGCTTGTATTTACTTGTATTTCACAGATAAGACACAATAAATTGTGAAGACAATAAAGTCTCCACTAAAATAGCATTTTAAGTCTTGCGTGTGATTTATCCTGGCTTCATATGAGCAGAGGAAATGTCCGCTCGTTGCTAGACTAATGTATACAATGTAAAATGCCATAGGCTGGCGCTACTAACGTTAGCATGTTGTATTTGTTTGGAAAACGTGTTTAGTATCAGACAGTTGTTTTGTCAGTGAGTCTTGTGAGTTGTAATGGAGCCGAATTATGTGCTGTTACCTTTGTTACATGTTGCTGTTGTCCCTGGTTTTATATGAGAAGAGGAAAAGATCGCTAGACGCTAGGCTAATTTATACAATGTAAAATGCCATAGGCTTGTGCTAATAACGTTAGCATGTTGTATTTGTGGGGAAAATGTGTCCAGATAAAGACAAGTGTGTTTAATGTGTGTTTTGAATCAACTATATAAATAAAGTTTGATTTGAACTAAACTTAACACAGTCCTCCACCGCCGACTAGTGTTTTGGAGGTGTAACTGCAGAGTGACACAGACACACCACCACACAAGTAAAAATAACGTGCAGATTTTTTCCCCCACGACTAATCGACTAGTTGAAGATTATGCGCGACTTTAGTTGACCAAGATTTTTTTGGTTGACTACAGCCCTACTAGCTAGACCATTCATTGGTCCACAGCACTCTGGTAGTTGTAGGTTTTCTTTCTCTCGAGGAAAAGTGAACGCCACAGCCCTTTGTCTCGGGGTGTCTGTGGCTCAGAGGTAGAGCGGGTCGTCCGTTAATCGGAAGACTGGCGGGTCAATCCTCGGCTTCTCCAGTCTGGTGTGTGAGAGCGTGTGAATGGTCACTGAGTAGCAGATGACACAATGTATGGTAGCCTCTGACACCAGTGTGTGAATGGGTGAATGTGACGTGTAGTGTAAAAAGTGCTTTGAGTGGTTGGAAGAGTAGAAAGGCGCGATATGAGTGCAAATCATTTATCATGTTCTCTGCACATATAGCACCAAATTTAAAGTATTAGTGTTGTTGCACTGCATAGGCAGCAAAGGCCATCTTACTGCAGTGTAACTAAACAGCAAGTTAATAATATAACATGGTTGATAATGTGCAGACCTTGTTGTGAACTATTTCCTACCCAACGTGTGCTTATAAACTGCCCATCAGCTGTTCTGTAAGAACCTCTTCTCATGTTTGAAAAGGGACAAATTACACATAAAAATCTCAAACCAAGTGTTTGCACAGGAGTAATCAGATACTGAAGGTTGGGGTTAGATAACGTAAAGGTAATTTTAGGAATGCCCTTGCTCTGGTAGTGGTGAATTTTATGAATAGACTCCATTCTGTGTGTGTAACCTTGAGAAGCAGTGAGAGCGTTTACTCTTCAGAGATGTGAATTCAACCCTTCAAAAACATTCCCTGTCCTTCGGGCCTCCCACAAGCATGAGTCAGAGCTGGATTTGTCACATTTATAAACCATGTTTGCAACACAAACGTTCGCTCAATAAAGCAACTTGTGTTTTTGACGTGTAAAGAGGTGAAGGAACGAAGGCTTTAATTGGAATGTAAAAGCAGCTTAACAGGAAATCAGAAGTGTCCACGATCAACATGTCACCACTTTGCTGTTAGCAGTGAAAGTTTCAAGCCCTGATTGAGGTCTGCACATTGCATACGTGTCCCATTTCAGGAAAGACAAAGAAATGAGAGGTGCTATTTTTCAAGCTGCTTTCAACATCCACCCACGGCGGTAATTCTGTGAAATAGGAGACGGCTATTTCCAGCCAAACTAATGTTGTTGAGGGCCTCAGAGAGAGCAGCAACATGCCCTCAGACTGATAAAAAAAGACACAAGACCAAAGTGTGTTGGAAAATTCACGGGCGCCTTGCATCATAATTCAATCATATTTGTTTATTTCTTAGCAAAGGGAGTTACGGTCTGGGTAGAATCCATCAAGCCTTTCAAAGCACTCCTCACACACACACACACACACACACACGTTATATATTAGGTGTCGGGGGCGTGGGGTGTGGAGGGTTCATGGGGTTCAAACAAAAATCCTGTTTACAGTAGGAGCCTGTGTTTTCTATAGGAGGAGCCCGAGCAACCTGTCATTGGAGCATATTTACACATGTACAGTGCAGCAGGAGTATGGAAGCAATTACAGGGCGGTCACATTTGGCTCCGGGCGGGAAGAAAGTAAACCAGCAGTATTGTTAAATATGATTAAACCACCCTGAATCTCAAATGTGGTGCGGGTGGAGGTTTGTGCAGGCTGAGGAGGTCAAAGGCCAGATCCCAGAGGTACTGCAGAGGTCTGAACTGCTACTCACCACCTGCGCCTGGTTTGATCCATATGTGTCTTTGACACTTTGTTATTACTGACCTTAGCCGCTAATGCTCCACTATGTTTATTAGCTAGCTGCTAACTGTGTCTGTGTGTTGTTTGGTACTGGACAGGAAGTGTGTGGTGGGCTTTTTAAGGCAGCTGCTGGAAATGACTTGAATAAAGGCAGGGGAACAATGATGTTGCTGACGGACACAGTCGCCAGAAGAAAATGCTCCCACTGCACATCTGCAAACCATGAGTCGTGACATTTGATATGATACATTGCCTGTGTATCAAATCAACGTTTTTAAAGATACATCAGCTGACTTTGTTATCAGGAGGTTGAGGTGATGGTGAGCCACTTAGATGAGATGTCCATCAAGCTGCAGACTACTTTTCAAGGCCAACAGGCAACAACACAGATTGTGTCACCAAAAGCTGGGTGTTTTTAGCAGCACATCGCAGTGTTTCCCAGCGGCGTTTGAGACACAGACCCTGGATGTTTTTCACAGACACATTGAGGCGTTTAAGCTACAGAACCTGGGTGTTTTTTTGACAGACACATTGAGGCGTTTGAGCCACAGAACCTGGGTGTTTTTCACAGACACATTGAGGCGTTTAAGCTACAGAACCTGGGTGTTTTTTTGACAGGCATATTGTGGCGTTTGAGCCACAGAACCTGGGTGTTTTTTTTGACAGACATATTGTGGATTTGAGCCACAGAACCTGGGTGTTTTTTATGGACACATTGTGGTGTTTGAGCTGCAGAACCTGGGTGTTTTTCATGGACATCTTGCATCGTTTGAGCCACAGAACCTGGGTGTTTTTCACAGACACATTGAGGCGTTTGAGCCACAGAACCTGGGTGTTTTTCACAGACACATTGAGGCGTTTAAGCCACAGAACCTGGGTGTTTTTTTGACAGGCATATTGTGGCGTTTGAGTCACACAGCCTGGGTGTCTTTCACTGACACATTGAGGCGTTTAAGCCACAGAACCTGGGTGTTTTTCATGGACAACTTGGATTGTTTGAGCCACAGAACCTTGGTGTCTTTCATCAGACACTTTGAGGCGTTTGAGCCACAGAACCTGGGTGTTTTTTTTGACAGACATATTGTGGATTTGAGCCACAGAACCTGGGTGTTTTTTATGGACATATTGTGGCGTTTGAGCTGCACAACCTGGTTTGTCTTTCACAGACGCATTGAGGCGTTTTAGCCACAAAACTTGAGTGTTTTTCATGGACACATTGTGGCATGTGAGCCACAGGACCTGGGTGTTTTTCATGAACTCATTGTTTTAGGGAGGATTCGTATAAACATTCTAAATGGGTCCCTTTGTATTTCCTGTTTGAATGTATGTTAATGCAGAAGCTGACAGGAAGTAAACAGGGACCACAGTTGTTGCCCTAGCAACAGAATAGCAATGAAACGGTCCGTAGGACAACCCCCCGCCCATAACCTTGTCAACCTTACTGGTTGTTGACAAACGGACAGTGACAATGACAGTAGGCCCGTTTCCACTGAAGAAGTTCCTGGTACTATTTGGGGGGCAGGAACTACTACAGGAACATCCTCTCGCTCGGCCCTCTCAACCGCCATGTCTCCACTGAGAGAGCGGAGTACGAGGAAGGTTCCTGTAAAGTTACCGGGCTCTGGATGTGATGTAATCGTTGCGCGACCATTTTGACCGGGGCGACGTAGGGACGCTGTTAGCTGTTAGCTGATAGTGGTGTCTGTAATAACTCACTAAACTCACAAAGTGGCCTGTGAAAAAAATTTTTTTTCCAGCGGATGTCTTAGTTACAACATGATTGAGCTAACTGGAGTAGTTTCATGTCGTATCCGACAATGGGAGGCTTTTAACAGACGACGTCCTGATGTTAGCTTTGCTGCTGCTGTTAGCTGTCCCTGTCAGCTGATGCTTTCTAGACATCGTGATTTCCCAAAACTGAATAAATACCACACACAGCAACACAAAACTGCTTTGCTAGCTCAATCATGTTGTGACTAAGATATCCGCCGGAAAAATATGTTTTTCATGGACCGGTTATTGAGTTTGTTTACATGGCGGAGGAAGCTATATGAACGAGCTAACCCTCGTCTGCAGAGCTTTAAAAATGCCGGCTATTTTGTCACTTTCTGTTGACGTCACATCCCTCCTTGAGTATATCCAATCAGCACCAAGTAATCCCCAAGCCCCAGCCAGGAGTTTTTCGGGGCCGTTCTGAGTACCTACTCCGAGGCAGGGACTTGTTTAGCCCCCGTAAAAGTTCCGGAACTCTGTCCTTCGGGGGCGGTTCCTGCGGTGGAGACACGCACCAACGACCCCGGCCCCGTAAATTTACCCCGAAGTTCCTGCGGTGGAAACGGGCCTAAAATAATGGATCAGGGCCCTCACACCTGCTCAGTAGCAACACACAGTAACCACCTGAGGTGAGGTGACTGAGTTGTGTCTGATGTTTAGTCAAAGTGCTGAGTGAAACTTAACGTGACAGGCCCTGAGCAGCAGGGCTGATGGAGATAGATTTATTTATTCTATTTGCTGTCTGTTTCTCCTTGAACGGTGGCACGAGGCCAAGCACCACAGATAGTGTTTATTTTGTCATGAGGCGTGTGAGAGGTGCGTGCGAGCTGGGATCAATGTTGTTCTCTCTGCTAACATGGAGGAGGCGAGCTTTATGGTGCACCGCAGCCAGCCACCAGGGGGCGATCCAGATGTTTTGGCTTCATTTCTCGGGGAGCTCTCATGTCGCCATCTTTATATACAGTCTGTAGGTTTGACAGATGAGGAGGGCTGTATCACATGATCAGATATGGAGCCAGCTGTGTGAACCAGATGTTAATTTAGATAAAATGTCAACTGAAGCCTGGAGCAACAAAATACACTCAAACTCTGTCAAGAGAAAGAATGCAGCAATGTGAGGTTTGTTTCATAACACACACATGGTTAGGAGCAGTTATGTGCCCCATTTTGCTTCGTGTTCATCATACTTCTTGCCTGTAGTTGCTCGAGTGTTTCATGTGTAAGCCTGCCTCACCGGACAGATGATTGACAGCTGGTAATGAATTATGGAGAAATGTGAGAGACCAGCACAGCAAGAGGAAGTGCAATGAGGGGAGATAGGCGAATAAGAGTGCAGTAAATTAAAGCAGAGCCACAGAGAGGGGGGATAAGAAGACTATCCCCAAGACTACTTTATTTCCTGGTGTAAAAATGACTGCTTCTCACCACAAACTATCGCCCCGTGTGACAGGTAATTATTTTGGCGGCCAGCAGACCTCCCCAAAGCCTCCCTGCCAACCCGATATCTGCACCTCTCTCAGGGGACCATCTGTGCTCAGCTACCCCAGATAAGTGAGAGGAATGTGGGGCAGCCATGCTGTGATGTGAGGGGCTTGCCTGGAGCTTAGATCCTGGAGGCTAGGCCCGTACCCGGACCTCCAACATAATGGCAGAATGGAGGGAGGGGAGTTTAGGAGGGCGTGGCAGACAGCAGGAGGTTTGTGGAGGCGTCAGATACAGGTGGTGGCTGTTTGTGTGTGTGTGTGTGTGTGTGTGTGTGTGTGTGTATGTGTGTGTGTGTGTGTGTGTGTGACATGAGCACCAGTTCTGACATGTAGGTTGTTGCAGATCCAGATTTGTAAAGATCATGTTTTTCCAACACAGAGGTACATTACCCAACCATCGCATTATAGGTCTAGTGTGCAGAATTTATCCAACTCATCCTCACTGTGATCTCGTCACATGTCCACGTTTGGTCATGGACTTTCCACGTCCACATATGACGTCCAAGGTACCCTGGGTGTGTTGGTTGTTGACGTTCTGGGACGCTGTGTCAACTTCAGCCTGTTACATACATTGTCTGTTTTCAAAATACACTTCTGTTTTCACAGGAAATGTACAGTTTGATACAGTCTCTTTCAAAATAAAAGCACTACGTTGGTACAACACCACAAATTTAATTGTTTTTCCTTCAACACACTCATGTGGTTGGGTTCAGGAAAACAGAACAGAGTTTGACTTTACAATCTTACAGGAAGTGAACACCAACCTCCCAGGTGAAAGTCAGTGGTTGTTGGACCCCTCGCCCACCAGCCTCAGACATTGTTGAAATCAACATGATGCGCAGCCTGTCGCCTTTATTTCAGCACCCAGCCACATCAGGGGGAAACGCAGCGGGACAACAACAAAAGTTGAGGGGACAGAAGTCCGAGTAGGGTGGATGGGTCCAACAAACACTGACGTTCACCCAGGGGGCCGGTGTTCACTTCCTGTAAGACTGTAAAGCCAAACCCTGTTCTTTTGTCCTAAACCCAACCACATGTGTTTGTTGTTGAAGGAAAAACAAGTCGATCCCCAGTGTTGTACCAACGTAGCGCATTTATTTTGAGAGACTGGACAGTGTGTGACCAAATGTTGTTAGGTGACGAGGTCGGAGAGAGAATGTGCTGGTAATGCAAGTTGCTTGTCCATAAAACAAAATGGCGGCCAGCTGGTAACAAACAGTCTTGTAATACAGTTAAACAGTGCACTAAAATATGTCTCTGAAAACTTTCAGGTGAGGTAATGCAGGAACAGTTGGGTCCATGTCATTGGTCCGACACCCAATTGGTCCAACATCCCATTAGTCCGACTGTCCGTGGTGCTGAATGGCTGCCGGCGGGCGTATTTCTACCTTGATGGTGCGCCGCGACCGGCTCTGGGTCAGCTGGGAAAGGCTTGAGGCGAAGCAGGCTCACAGCTTATGTGTTTGTCACTTTCTTTTTCATTTTAACCCACACCATGATCTTTTCCTGACCCTAACCAAGTGGTTTTTGTGCCTAAACCTAACCAGACCTTAACCACAGGGCATCATGATGATTTCGGAACGGACTTCGGAACAACGGGTTTAATATGGTCGGAACAATGGGCAGTTCCCAGAACAGTCTTGGTTCATATTTGGATCAAAGGGTTAAAAAATTTAAAGTTTAAATTTTATCTCTAAAGCAAATTCAATTTTGACCAAAAACCTTCTTTTTATTCTTTCATCTATCCTCAGCAGTTTGAACAAAAAGTTCACCTTGAGTTAGGATTTCTTCTCATTCATGTCTCCAAGGTCAAGAATGAACTTTTACACCTGAATCACATTTTAATCAAAGCTCCTCTGAACATCTTGTGTGGAAGTAGATGAGAATTTTATAAATTCCGCTCTAGTATGAAGTCATGTTGTTCAGTGTCTGGTGTAAATACAAGTGTCGAGCTCACAAAGACTTGAAAGTCATCAAACGTGCTGTTCACAACATTCATGAGACGAAAAAGAACTTCTTACATATTCAACTGCCAACAAAGAACGTTGCCTTCTGTTACATGCATTATCTGTTTTCAAAATACACTTCTGTTTTCACAGGAAATGTACAGTTTGCATACAGTCCCTTTCAAAATAAAAGCATCGGTACAACACCACAGTTCGGCTTTACAATCTTACAGTAGGGTAGGCTGTAATCGTACAACGTAAGAGAATGTTTTAACAATACCCTGTGAATTAGTGCCCCCGAATGATGTTACATCCTTAGGCAGTGGTTAGTGCTGTCGCCTCACAGCAAGAAGGTTCCTGGTTTGAACCCAGGGTGGCGACGCCCTTTTGTGCGGAGTTTGCATGTTCTCCCTGTGTCAGCGTGGGTTTCCTCCAGGTGCTCCAGCTTCCTCCCACAGTCCAAAGACATGCAGGTTAATTGGTGACTCTAAATTGTCCGTAGGTGTGAATGTGAGTGTGAATGGTTGTCTGTCTCTATGTGTCAGCCCTGTGATAGTCACATACTACACATACAGCACAGTCAATGCTGCGCTTTGATCGTAGAGCTCGTTTCGATGCAGCAAATTTGATGAAGAAGAGACTTGAGAGCTTTATCAGCTGCATTTGTTTGGTAACATGATGAAAGAAAAACCTGGTCTAATGCAGAAACTTGTATTTATTTGACAATCTGGAAACACAGCAGTTCAGCAGAGAGAAGAAACTGATCGGTAAATCTAAAAGCTACGGTTTTTAAATTAGATTTAGCTGGTGTTGTAATTAAGAGACATAATTGGGATCCACATTTTCCTGCTTTATCCAGCCCATCAACAACACACAAGACAAAACATATGTGCATTATTACCATATGTGTACTACAAGAATTACACACACACAAGGCTTAGGTAAAGACACGCTTCATCACCTGCAGATGGCTCCTGTGTTTTTATCTTTTAGTATCGATTGTTCGGTGCAGCTAGAAGCAGGTCAGCACTGCATGGAATCAGCTCTCGATGGCCACCTCAGTGGTTTCTCATGCTAATTATTGCAGTGCTTTAGTCACCTTGCTACAAGACAATAGCATGGCAGTTTTTGATGAACGGCACAGAGCTGGGCTGAATTTTAATGGTACAAAATCGTGGTTTGAAAGACATGTATATTGCTTTCTGCTCCAGAGTTTGGAGGATAAATGAAGGAATGTGTATGAATCTGTCAGACACACTTAAATGAAATAATGAAACAAAGTCAAATGTTTTGAAACTAGTGCTGTGTATGAGCAAGTCACCCTCTCTATATCTGGGACATCAGGAACATAACTGTAGGTTTGTGTGAGGTTTTGTTTGTGCCCAAAGTGTTGCTACAGTTTTTGGGTTCACAGCATACACTGTATTTGCATCTGACTGATGTCCTCACTGTTAAGCGTGTGTTGACGTTTGTACTTTCAGCTGGTAGAAGTTATGTATAAATGCAAATGACATACTTGAACTGATGTGCATAGTCAAACAACAGAGGCGATCAACAAAGTCAAATGAGAAAAACACCACAGTCAAACACGACATGCACAATGTGAAGTCACAGTGCCACAACAACAATAAATGGAAGCAAGGCTGACAGTGATACGTGCCATTTTAAACATTAGGGGCCTGATGTAGGACAGCAGGAAGTATTTCTACTTTTTGTGGTGGTTGCTGTCAGTCCAGTCACTTTTTGAAGAGTGAACCTTAATCTGTGTTCGAGGATGTGAAGAGATTCTGCAGTTCAGTTAAAGTTCCACTGGTGGAGTGCATAAACACAAAACAACCTTGGTGTATCTTTGCCGTTCCCTTCAGCTGCATTTACACCACTGTAAAAAACCTCTGTGCTGTGAACGTGATGAATGCATGGTTATGTTTCCTTTTCTTAAAAAAGGCACATTTGGGACATCAGGTTTTCATACAGCCGTGCCTCTGTAACTGGCATAATTCTACTAATTAGACGTCCATCAGAAGGAAGGAGCTGTGGTGTCTCCAGCATGCACCACTGCCACTGATGTTCTGTCAACAAACGTTTGCACCGGACCATCACCGTCTTTCTTTCTACTCTGCATCCTGACTTTGACGATTTCTTAACGCTCATGCATTTCATTAACCATGTCTGGCTGTTCCGGAGCAAATTTGATGGGATGAGGGGCTTGTTGACACAAAAACGACAAATAGAGTGGATGTATGTGTGACGGACAGAATGTCCACAATGAGTTTGGCGCTTTTGCCTGTATATGAATGAGTATCCTGAGCCCAGCCACCAGAGGAAATGTTGGCATTGTACATTTCTGCAAAACCATGAGGATGTTACATTTGTATGTTTCATATATTTCAAGATTTAATGGTGACATCATACAAGCTGACTTTGTCCTCTGGAGGTGGAGGGAACGGCGTGACAATTAGGCTAGACACCTGCCAAGCTGCAGACCACTGTTAGAGACCAACAAACATCAAAACCAGTTATGATTTAGAGCCATTTCTGTGTTTCCAGCAGCTATTAAGGCACCTAATGTAAATGTTTTGTAGCAACCTGTCACTGTTTTTCCAGCATCTTTTTAGGTACCAATAGTAAGTGTTTTGTAGCAAATTGTGGCTGTTTTTCCTGCAGATGTTAAGCCACCAAATGTGGGTATTTTGTGGCAACCTGTCACTGTTTTGGGTGTTTTCTCCAGGGGCTTTTAGGCACCAAATGTGGGTGTTTTGTAGCAACATGTCACTGTTTTTCCAGCAAGTTTTTAGGCATCAAACATGATTGTTTTCTAGCAACATGTTACTGATTTTCCAGTGGCTTTTTAGGTATCAAAAGTTAGTGTTTCGTAGCAACCTGTTGCTGTTTTTCCCCGCAGCTTTTTAGGCACCGAATGTAGGTGTTTTGTAGCAAATTGTGGCTGTTTTTCCTGCAGATGTTAAACCACCAAATGTGGGTATTTTGTGGCAACCTGTCACTGTTTTGGGTGTTTTTTTTTCAGGGGCTTTTAGGCACCAAATGTAGGTGTTTTGTAGCAACATGTCATTGTTTTTCCAGCAAGTTTTTAGGCACCAACTGTGGGTGTTTTGTAGCAACATGTCTCCGTTTTTCCAGCAAGTTTTTAGGCACCAAATGTGTGTGTTTTGTAGCAACCTGATACTGTTTCTTCAGCAGCTCTTTAGGCACCAAACATGTTTTTTTGTAGCAACTTGTCAGCGGCTTCTTAGACACTGAATGTGGGTGTTTTGTAGCAACCTGTCACTGTTTTTTCAGCAGCTTTTCAGGCACCAAATGTGGGTATTTTGTAAGAACATGTTGCTGTTTTTCCAGCGTCCAGCAAAGTCCCTGACCAAATGCTGGATTTCAAGAATTTTCAAGTGAGACTGAGTTGCAATAGTAGCTGCACTGGGTGCTGTTCAAAAAAAAAAAAAAAGAGAAAGAAACGAAAAGTTCAGTGATTGCTGAAATCTCAGAATGCAGCAATATTCCTTAAAACAGGTGCAGTGGGTCAAGAAACACAAGTAGTAATGAGAAATGATTTGAAACAACTTTTAAGTGTTTGCCTTCATTCTGTCTTCCACATTAGTCAGACTGAGCGGCCGGGCTGTTGACATCCTGTCCCTATTGTCTAACTGCTTGTGTTTGTTGCCCCAGTGGACCTATGATGTCGCCTTGTTCCCAGATCTCAGTAATTACATCTGTGAGTGTGTTATCGTAGCTGTTATGAGCCATATTTTACTTTAAACATGTTGCCACATAGGGCATGAACAAGATGATGTTTACAGTCCCACAGAGGTTGTTGTATGATTCTGTATAATGGTGGAAGTGTAATGTCCTGAGACGACACAGATGCAGAGCTGGATTAGGAAAAAGAGTTGTTTGTTAACCTGCGGTGTGTGTATGATTGACAGAGAGCCTCAGAGCCAAACAAACACCTTTTCTTTTAGTGTGAGTCAGTGTGAGGCAGACAGGTGTTCTTACACCAACTTTCTCACACATCAGTCAGTCATTCCCAGAGCCGTCAGGTCATCCAACCAGTCAGTCAGTGTTTCATCTGCTCAGTCAGTAAGTTCATGATTCAGCCGAGCAAGCAGGCAGCCAGTGAGTCTGGCAGAGAGCAGCCGAGGAGAGCATAAATAAAACATACTGTACAAGTGAAGGCTTTAGAAGTATCGAGCTCTTCAGTTCCTCTGGGCACCAGACAACTCATTTTCTCTCTCTTTCTCTCAATTTTTCTTCCACAGACAACTTACTCTCACTGCATCACTATATCTTTCTCTGTGTCCCCTAAACCTGCACCGTATATGTGTGTCCTACAATCAGAGAGTAAAACACTTCCTCTGTTGAATCCTGTTAATTTATCTCCTTTTCACATCAATCAACAACCTCATTTTCTCAGATTTTCCACGCCAGATCACACGCTGATCACAAGCAGCCATTTCCCTCTTAAAGTTCATCGGGTTCATTGTGTCACGTCGCCCCCAGTCTCTCCTCAGCTGCCATCAGTGGAAAAAACGTCCTCTCTCGTCCGCGTGCCCTTTTTCACACACACTTCCTCTCAGCTTCCTCTGTCTGCTGAGCCGTTAAAAAACACTAACTGTGCTGCTCTATATGTGCCCCAGCAGAAGGTGCAGTATACTGTGGCGACTATAGCAACTTATGAGTTATAGCCCTGCAAGAGAGCCTGGAGCTGGAACACACTCAAAGGAAAGAGAGGGGAGGGGGCGTCTTCCGTTGGAGGTGTACTGGAGGAGGTGACACTGCACTGTGTGTGTGTGGGTACAGGGTGTAACGTTACCCTCTGGACCCCATGCGTCTGTCCTCCAGTTTGCCATGCCCTGTGAGACAGTGCTGATTGATTTGAGAAAAGTTATTGAACAGGTGAAAACATGTCCTCCGACAGCAGCTCACAGGACAACACACAGCGATGTTACAGTTTGAGGAGACACCGACCAGAGCTGGTTACAAGTCTCTCGAATTTTTCAGAGTGCTAGGCTCAAGTCATGCCTCAAGTTTCTCTGGTCCATCACTGCTCAGTGTGTCATGTCTAAAATCACACCAGTACTGAGCACATATGGGCCATGTAATATCCCAACCCAGTCACCAGAATAAATGTTGGCATTACTCGTTTCTGCAAACCATTCGTACATTATGATGTAGCAGATATATTGAAACTCCTCTGTTTATGATGTGTTAGCTTCAGACACCAAAAACCTCTCAGCTATGGTTATAAAAAGATCAGGTTTGGGCTTAAATTGTGGTGGCACAATCCTCACTGTAAGTGCAGCAACATGTTCGTTAAAATCCACCACATCTCATGGCAGTATTCATGCAAACAGAAGGCAGCAATGTCAGCAAAATAAAAGAATAGTGTTTGTGTTGTTGCAACATGACAACAATGCAACAAGTCACTAAAAAACAACCAGTTTTGTTGATTGTTGATCCCCAACAGTCCTCACTGTGGGCACAGCTATAGCTCCGTTAAAACCAACAGATTTTTGTGGCACAATTGTGGCAGCAAATGCAGTGATGGCTAGGTAGTAAAAATGGCAATTGGTTGCCAAAAAGCAATGTAGTGACCACTTTTTGTGGCGCTATATGCAGCAATGTCTTGGTATAAAACAATTGATCTATATCCTGAGAGGCTGGGCGACCAGGTGTATTTTTTACACTTTAAACCACATCTCAAGCGAGAAAAGTGTCTCCTTTGGATAAAGTTGTGTGGTAACGTTAGACCACAACATCAACTCAACGTGAATAAGATTAACAATGATGTCTACATCTGTTCTAAGGTAAGTCAACATTGTGTTTGAGGCAACATATTGTCACTTTGCTGGAAAGAAATATAAAGTTATCTTTAACATCTCTAGCTAACGTTAGCTAAAGTTAGCCTAACGTTAGCTCCTAGCTGCGTTGTTCATCATGTCACCTTGTTTGCTGGGAGTTCATTAGCCTATTTTGTTCTAGTTTTGTACTTTGGTGATGGTACATCATTGTTAGCTGTTGTCCAAAGGGCTCTAGTTAAGCTAACGTTAACTTCTGGAGCTTAGCTTCATTAACTTATCTGTAATGGCAGAGATAACAAAGGTTGGCAAACGTTATGCTGAATGATTCAGTGTAAATACTGTAGCACCAAACTAACGGAGAGACACTCTTGGTAAAGATGGTAAAAAGGCCGTTATCCTTTCCTCATATTCTGAGCCAAAACCTTAACTTCAGTGGCACTTTAACTTGTTGTCTTTGATGGTGACGGCAATGAGATGCGGTTCACAAGCGTACACTGTGACCTGTAAATTTTGGCTTGTAATTTAAGCTTTTCATCGACCTTCTCAACAATAAAATGATGAATATATCCCTCCAATGCGTAGTTTAGGCCCTTTTGGTTACTTCTCAATTGGAACTGCCCATTGTTCCCACATCCTATTGTTCCGACCATATTAAACTCATTGTTCCGAAATCATCATGATGCCCTGTGGTTAAGGTCTGGTTAGGTTTAGGCACAAAAACCACTTGGTTAGGGTCAGGAAAAGATCATGGTGTGGGTTAAAATGAAAAAGAAAGTGACAAACACATAAGCCGTGAGCCTGCTCCGCCTCAAGCCGGTTGCGGCGCACCATACGCCCGCCGCGAGCCATTCAGCACCGCGGACAGTCGGACTAATGGGCTGTTGGACCAATGACATGGACCCCTTCTCAATGACATCTGATCGTTATGTCTCCAAAAATCATCAATAGAGTGTGCCAGGGCTGATGTCAAAATCAGGAAGTTTAGCATCGTGCTGGTTCCCGGAAGAGAAAGCGAATGTGATTTTTGCGTTGCGTTTTGGATTATGTCAGAAAATAAGCTCTGTGGCTAACACAAGTTTATGATACTTACAGGTTTTGTTTAATGAGATAATCTTCACATATGAACACCTTTCATACCGCATTTGAAGCTTAAATGCGATCGCCAGAGGTAAAAAGCTAACCTTAGGCTTTAACGGACTACATGACTACTCCACGTTCACATGACTCTTGACGTCATCGCCACTAAACATTGTATAATGGGGAAATCGGACTGTTTAAGCTAAATAAGAAGCTGTAATGGCGGACTGCCAGCACTCTCGCCTGTTCGGGGGTGATGACGTTTAATGTCCCAGACAGGATTTGTAGTCATATTGAGCAACTTGTTAGCAACCGCCTTTTTTACGACACGTAAAAGCTTCAAAATTCACAAGTATGGTATTTACTGACGTGTTTTATGTCGTAGAACAAAACCTGAAACTCGCTTAAGCTTTTGTTAACCACAGACCTTATTTGAGGCATTTTACCAAAATCCCATTCAAAAAACGTATTGACTTTTAGACGAGAGAACCGGAAGTGCTAAAAGCACTAACGGAGTTCCGGGTTTATTGGCACACTCTATTGCCTCCTGTGAAATGCCATGTACTGTGACACCTGCCATAGCGCCGGTCACTGAATGTTGATAGTTTGTCAAGTGAATGGAGGGGGCGTGGCATAGCCATAGGTCAGTTGCTTTTGTGGCACAATCCTGGCAGCAAATGCAATGTCTCTGTGTGTTAAAAAAAACAAACGAACAAAAAACAGGTGTTCGTGTTGCTAGAAAGCATATTTGTTGGTCTAACTATACACATCATAAGCGCAGCAATATCTCAACCATCAATCATTTGTTGTGGCACTATTCTGGCAAAAATTGCAGCAATATCTGTGTATAGAATGATGGGGTTTTTGCGGAAGGATGTGTGGGGATAAAACGACCACTCTTAGTTGCACCATCTCAACAGAAATTGCAGCAATGCCTGGGTATAAAACAACCGCTGATTGTGGCACTGTTCTGGCAAACACTGCAGCAATATCTGGGAATAAAACAACAGTTTTTTGTTTGTGTTGTTGCACTATCCCTGATGACAACTCAGCGAGGGGTCACTGAAGAAACAACCAGTTCTTGTTGATTGTTGGTCTCAAACAGTCGTCTGCAGCTTGGCAGGTACACGATCCACCGTCCTGATTTATGAAACATTGATATGAAACATGCAAATGTAAAGTGTCAACATTTAATTCTGGTGTCTGACCTGTGATTGAGTAAAATATTTCACCCAAGAGAAGTGAAAGATGCTCGTATATTCAAATGGCTCGACTTGTTAAGAGACTTCTGTCAGGATTTACCTTTATACTAAGTGAAAATTATTCATTCAAGTTAAAGGTAGAATCTCTACTTAACTCCCTGTTTATGTTGTTACAGTGAAAAGTTTGTGATTCTTTGAGTTGGTTCAGATTCGGCTCCTTCCTGCCGTCATTGTTTGAGAGGTAGTTGCTGGATCTGATACACTTTGTACCTGCTGTATGTTCAGGAACAAACCACGTGCTATAAGAAACACTCTTTATCATAATCACACTCTCACACACTCACGAAGTGTCGTATTGTGGAAGTTAAAGGATGTAACACAGGAAGATGGAAGCGAGGAAACTTTTGATGATGTAACTGGGTGGTAAAACAGAAAGAAGAGTACTGACAGCAAAAACCTAACAACATCACCTGACTCTCCTCTCCTCTCCTCTCCTCTCCTCTCCTCTCCTCTGCCATTACCAACCAGGACCGGAGTGGACCGCACTGGGCACAGCAGACAGCGTTGAGGAGGAGGAGGAGGAAAGAAACACTTCGCAATTGTGGCGAAAAGTAAGAATGCTAATAATACAAAATTAATAATCATCACCACCCTGTGGGCGTTTGCGACTTTCACTTAAAAAAGAAAGGAAAAAAAAAACTTTGTTTCTGGATTACGGTGCACAAATTCGGAAAATGAATGACACACACGCACGCACACACACACAAAGACAGGGAGAGAGTGTCGGACAAAAGGTGAGCACGGTTTGCCGATCTTACCCCTTCCATTCATCTATCCCTCCCTTTATCACCCCCCTCCACCGTCCCCTCTGTCCGCTCTGTCATTCTCTCTGTCCCCTCTGCGCTCTTGCCTTTGTCTGGGTCCGGCCAGAGTCTGGCGGACCCAGACAAAAGAATGCTGCCTGTCATGGAGAAAGAGCAAAGGTCTTGGCTTTCCGGAGGGGAGGTGGGGGGTGGAGGGGTGGCCGGGTGTCAGGGTTGGAAAGGCATTGTCAAAGCCGTGGCTATCCATTGTTGTTTCTGGGCTCGCTCCTGATCCGACGCCTACCTCGCCCATCTCTTCTCTCTCTGATTCCTCCTCTGTCCACCTTTTTCCCCGGGCCTCTGTCTTTTTCCGGAGCGAGGGATGGGAATGTAGAAAAGGGGGAAATGCGACAGATGTCTGGCATGAAGCCGTTTGCCCGTTTAGCGGCGTGGCTGCCTCAAGCTCGGTGGCGTTCCGCGCCGTCTGCTCCTCCTCTGGTGGCGCTGGTTGTGAATACCCCAGGGGAGGTGTTGGTGCCTCCAGTGAGGGTGCAAACTTTGGGCCGTTCAGTGTTGTCTCTTCTTACAGTCTGCTGATACACGAAGACTGGTTTCAGGTGGAGGATAAAATCTGCGTCTTTGTGTGTGAGTGATGCAACATTGTGCTGTTGTGTGAACGATAACTACGCATTAACTCAGGTTGTGCACTTTAGTACAACACTGTGGTTCTTTACTTGAGTATTTCCACTGTACGTTACTTTATACTTGTACTCCATTTCAGAAGAGAGAGAAAGTATTGTACTTTCTACATCACTACATGCCTGTGACAGGTGTAGTTACTGATCAGACTGTGTTTAAAAACATATGGTAATCTGATTACATCACATTTTTATAGATAAACAAATGTTTTTGATCCTTGTGACCCATCACAAAAAAAAAGCCCTTAATCTTCAAACAAAGGTTTCCTCTCTGAACTTCTCAGATCGTTCCATTTAAAAACCTGCTTGAGCCAAAATGATGATGATAATAATAAATTATTATATTACAGATCGTAGAAAAAAAAATTGGGTGTAAATTTCAGTTTCAGAACTTTTCTTCTTTCCTCCCCCATTAATCATCTCACGACCCCTCAGACTTATCGTGTGGCCCTTTGCAGGGCCCAGACCTCCAGGTTGGGAACCACAGGACCAAAGCTAGCTGTATATAAAGACCCTATTTTTGTTTCTAAACTGTGATGATGTACTTTGTGGGCGAGTAATGGTGTCGGTGTGAGCGCCAAATGAAATATAAAAAGCACTACGACATTTCGATTCGATGAGTCATTTTTGTATCCATAGTTTTACAATCTGCATGTCGTAATAGCCAAAAAGGTTCTGTCTCCACTTAATTTGAAACGAAAACGAAAGTTAAAGGGGAGAAAGTCCGAGTAAGGCAGGCTAGAAAGGTGGTGGATGGATCCAACAACCACAGGAGGCCGTTGTTCACTTCCTGTATCATTGTAAAGCCAAACCATGTGTGTTTCTTGTTGAAGGAAGAAAAAACAAGGGATGCACGATATTGGATATTTTGCCAATACTGGACATGCCAACATACAATGACTTATTTGGCCAATAACCAATATCGATATATCTTTTTCCCGACCTAGTTTTAGTGATCATCAAGTCTCCTCTGGGACATTTCACACCCAGCATTGGGCATGAGGCGTGACTTAGTCTCACACTCTGAAAACTTGACTTCATCTTCATTCAAGAGCCTTGAAAACAGCTCTGATAGGTGCGGATGACTATGTTTCCTGAAACGTGTAAAGTCCATGACCAAACGTCGATGCTTGACACGGTCGGAGTGAGAGTGTGTTGGCTGTACAGAAGGATTTTGCAGACCACATGTAAAAGTCTGGCTCAATTTTTTGCCTTACTCCAAAGAAATGCTATGAAGTGGCAGCAGATATGTGAAGAAACAAACTTCCTGTTTCCAACAACTGAAAAAAGGAGGTTTCATCAGGTGCAGGAAATGATAGGATTCAGTAGATCTGCAAAGGCTAGCGTATCTCAAGTAGTTAAATACAATACAGTATTCTTTTAGAATCAAGATTTGTTCAAGAATTTTATGGCACGCCACCATCTCTCCTTATTATCTGTGACAAACACTTATTTGTTTTGACACGTATTTGTTTTATTATTTGTGCCGAGATGACAGATTTTCTTGAATAATTTTGCTTTGTTTTGTTTTTTTTATTTGCTCCTCAAAGATGCACTGGCTCTTTTCAAACTGCCCTCATCCAACAGAAACTTTTAATGTGGCGTCACCAAAGGTTAAAAAACGCTGACTATTAAACTGTTTGGTAGCTTATGGGTTTGCTCTGAGGAGAGACTGCATTTGGAACAGGAAAATGTGTAATTGAATCACTAAAAGAGGTAAATTGTCTTTTGAATTTTGTTTAAAAACTCAGACGGCTCCACCAACTCGGATCAACTTAGTCCTTACCCAGGACAGGTTGAGCCACAAGAGCTTTCTTTGTCTTCTATGCATTTTTATGATTTCAACTGATAGAAGACATCTTAAAGTAAGGGTAGATGTTCTCATTGTTCCTCTGTCTTATTTTTCCTTGGAGTTATTGTCTCATCTTACCCCACTCTCCGAACACAACAAACCAACTCTTAAATATTCGGCGTATTTAAAACAAATCACAAAATCTGACATTTTATTTTTTCATTTGCGGTTACTTTCTCTGAGGCTTTCACACACTTAAGATCATTTTTACCAAACGTGCAAAATGTTCTGGTGGCAGATATGTTGTTTACTTTGTGGTGGATTATAGTGAAGTCACATTTCTTCTAAACATTTATCAGAATCAGGCTTAAAAAACTGCGTCATATGTGTTTAACTGTATGTAACTTCAGATTTAACAGAAACATTGCAGTGGATATGACGGCGATGCTCCGTGGCAGTCTGAAGAAAATGTTAACCCGCAGCAGATACGAGCCCTGTGGTCTTTAATACTCCACAGAAGTGCCTTTACTTTGACAAGGTTACAGTAACTTGACTTCCTGCTGTCAGCGTGCATTTGTGCAACAGTCGTTCAGTCTGAAAAGTTTGGGGGAAATCTCGGTCATATTTCAGTCAGTGTGTTGTCGGATGAGAGTCGGTTCTCTGAGACAAAAGTTCAAGCCATGACTCAGCTTTTCTTTGATTTGACCGGAGACGACAAAGCGGAGCTGACAGCTGGTGTCAAACTGTAGTTGATCTGCTCTCTCTTTGAATGATTAGTTGAATGTTGAAGCTGAAGCTGTTACTGTGCATATATACATATTCAGAAATAAAACCCGGCTGTGTCAGCATCAGGATACAACACAAGGAACTGATTTTTAATCTCTGTAACCCTTTAATGGCCAAAGACAAAAGCTATGGATTTATTTCTTTGTATTTTTTTTTTTTATTTCTATTGATTATAAAATATAAAAATTAACCAGAATTATTTGTTATACACAGAACTGCTGCCATCAGGCAAACGCTACCGCCGCGTCAAATCTAGGACCAGTAGCTCAACAGCCTCCTCCCACAGGCTGTTAGGATGCTAAACAGCACCTTATACATCCTGCACAGCCTCAACGTGATCATTTTAAATGATGTGTGATGTGTGAGTGTCATACTGGACTTTTAGTTTGTGATTCATTGCTGGATAGTTTGGGTTTTATTGTATTTTATTTATGTCTATTTTATGGTATTAGTATTTATTAATTTAGGCCATGTTTACACGAAAACGATCCGCTGAAAACGGAATTGTTTCTCATTTTCATTTTGAAAAAAGTTCTATGTTCAGACGACAATGTTTGAGAACAGTGGCCGTGCACACGAATCTGCAAAATGACCAAAAACGCTGTAGTATACATGCCAGGCCAGTAGTTAGCAGTGTGACTTTGTAATCAAACAACATGCGCCTCCTTGGACAGAGCGGTGATGGGTAAACAACTAAAATGGCGACCGCACAACTGTTTGTCTGGACGGACGACGAGGTGAAGTTGCTACAGTAAATCTTTGCTTTGCTGGAGAAGCGTTGATAAATTAAAACAATCAAACAATTAGTCTGTTGGTCGACCTTCTCGCACATGCCTAGTGACTGGAACTGTAATAAGCATGTGCGAAACGTCTCTGTTTTCAGAGGAACTTTCAGAGGAACAACGGAGACGGTGCTGTTTCCAAAAAAATCACACTCTGGAACACATTGTGTTTTCAGGCACCCAAAACGCTGCTGTCATGTAAACCATCGGCCAAAGCGTAACTAAACTTTACCGTTTCCGGTTGAGATTGTTGTCGTATAAACAGGACCTTAGTGTTGGAACAACCCCTGTTTTATTTTACCTGCATTTGTTGAGACAATTAAAGCCTGATTTGATTTGATTTGATTTGATTTGATTTGATTTGATTTGATGTTAGTAACCTGCTCCCTGCCAAGATGCAGTTTGCCAGCTTCACACAGATGTCATATAGGCACCGGCTAAGTAACCTAGTAAAGCTGCAGAGATCTTAAATGCACGCTTCAGAGATTTACATCAGCCAATCCTGACACTACAGTGGACAAGGTACATAACCTGATCACATTTTGTGGTTGAAACTTGTGTTTTGTGCTTAATAACATCTGTAGTTTAATACATACACATTTGACCAATTCTAGCAACAGTAAAAAGACGCTGATAATGAAACGGTTCTCACGTGAGGACATTTGGACTTTATTGTTTTATTATCGCAGCTTTTATTCAGACATTCCTAGCTTGGACTGTGGAGCAGGGAAATTCATTCAGAGCTACAAAATAAACACAAGACTTTTAGAAATGTTGTGTTATTTGCAGTTTTGTTTTGCACAGTCATGTTCAGGCATTGAAATAAACAGTGAATGGTTTTAGACTTGAACAGTGGCCCCTGACCCACAGAGTTACCAAATGTGGCACCGTTTTCAGTTTTGTTTTTGCACAACAATGTTCAGGTACTGAAATAAACGGTTTTATACTTTATTACACACTTGTGACTATTGACAATAAACCCATCATCCTCATATGAGGACATTGTGTTTTTTGCAAAAACTATTCTCTGTTCAAAAGACATTGAATAGTCTTTTATACTTATCAGGTCCTACTCATCCTAAATAGCGAGGAGAAATTCAAAGTGCATGCCAAACAAAAGCTGAGGTCTCAGGAGGTTAACATCTCAGCCTGCCACCTGCTCCTTGAACCGATAGCAGTGGCTCGTCTTCAGTCTTCCTTGCTGATTAGTTTTGGATGCCGAATCCCAAAAAAATAAAAGTCTCGGAATAAAACAGAGAATTTAACCGTGTGTGTGGACAGATTGTTTGCTGTCACCTTCACCTCTGCAAAGTTAAAGTCCCAAACACTCATGAGCTGTGCCTGCAGAGCAGCCACCTTGTGGTTAAACTTGTATAAATGATAACTGAGACTTAATATTCTGTTTTACCTTCATTAAAAGCCTCAAATATATTTTGTGGCTCCACACAGATTTTTTTCTTCTTCTTATTTTTGGCCCTTTTGATAGTTAATGTTTCCGACCCCTGCTTTAGGAGAACTTTAAAGGGTTAAAGATTCTCAGGTCCCCAAACTTTGGTTTGGCGTTGTTGCCTCTGCATATTTTTTGCTCTTTTGTGTGTTGCTATGCAGCAGTCTGAGAGCAAATTGATTATTCAGTCCGGAGCCCAGACAGCCGATTGTCTCCTGCGCTGCTTTGATTTGCTGAAATGTCATTCTGACTGATGCCAGCGGTGATAATTTCCTCACTGCTGCAGTAAACACTAAATATTTACTGAGGGTTAATAGTCAGCGGCTAAATCCGATTCAGATGGTAATATTTGTATCAAAGTGGTCTGAAAAAATAAATGTCTGCTGCGTGGTGGCAAACAAACAGAAAAGGCTTTTCTATGTTTAGTAGTTTCTTCATCTCGTATGGACGAGTCTGGTTTCTGTTGCTTTAATCTGACACAACACTGAGTTTGAAGAGTTTCTGTGTTGTTACAAACTAAAGTTTCACTGTTTCTCATCATAAACCTTTGTCTCTAATTTTAGAACAAACCAGTAAATGTATACAGTAATTACAAAATGTCCCATCTGCATTTAACACTGCAGGTTTTTGTCATAAAAGCTTGAGACTGAGGTGATCCTCAGTGACTGTGCGTCCGTCAGCAGCCTGCATGCTCTACTGTAGTTTCTCTCCTGTACCAGCAGATGGGGAAAGGAAACGTCTTAATGGGATGAATCAAAGCATGTGCAGCAGGGCTGATTGCAGAGCTCCGCTGTGTCTGCCGCCGTTCGCCGCTTTGCTGATGTTTCCTGAGACAAAACTTTTGTCTCATGAGGTCGATGTGAAATTCAGAAGTCTTTTAAAAAAGGAGATATTTAGATATTTTTGTCTTTATAATTCCTGCTGTTGCAAAATACTTCCTGATGTTTCACAGTTAAGAAAAATGAGAAAATGTAGATCACATTTTCTTCTATTAAAAATCTTCAAATATATATTTATTTTTATTTGTTAAATTATTGTTGTGTAATTTTAATGTTAAATACTGTGTTGCAGACTAAACATTCTTGGGTTTTTAAAATTGAGGAAACTGTTTTTTTCTTGTGGTTGTAATTCTCCTTATTTCAAATTTTAATTCAACATGAATCAAAGGAAATCTTCAAAACTCACTCATTTAAATTGTCATTATAAAAAATCAAATTACAGCAATTTAAAAAAGTTTGCTTCTTTCTAAACAGTTAAAGGAAAGAACAGACTTAAAAATAGGTTTTTTACAATCAATAGCTGCGAGTTATTGGGTGTGAAATAGTGATTAAAACATGATGTTATAATTCACATTTTTACTTTTTTGGATTGTTGTCATTTTAATCTAAATTAAAAAGTATTGTTGATTTTTATTTGATTAAATCTTTCTATAAATTCTGAGGTTTTACTCAAAGAATCACTTCCAAGTTTCTGCTCTTTCTTCCTTTTATTTCAAAGCACAAGACCGTCAGATGTCGTGTGGGACAACTCAGAGATTATATATTTTTTATCTCTGCTGCATGTTTTTAAAAGTGTGGAAATTATGTCTGTTATTAGCGGAGGCCAGATCACACCTGGACTGATTCAACACTTTCAGATTTCAGCTTCAGCGGTTTGATTTCCATGACGGACGTGCCACACGGCCCTCCGCCGCTGTAGGCTGATGAAGTTTAAGGTTGATTTAAACAGTGTCGGATGCAGGAAGGGTGGAGGGGGGGTGGGGGGTTGGAGTCGAGTTACCCCGGTGCTTTAGCAGCGCACTATACAGCTCCAGGATAAGCGGCACACACTCTCGCTCAGGCGTACGCACACACACACTCCCTCCCTGCAAGGAGTGTCTCCGGGAGATGATTTCCTTCCCTGCGCGTCGTCCCCCTCGCGCCCCCCCCCCACCCCTTGGCCCCCTCCCCCCTCCCCCCCTCCCCTCCTCTCCTCTCTGCTACGCAGTGTAAACACAGTGTTCCAGAGGAATGTTGGACTCCCTGACCTCCACTGCAGTTCATTCGGTTCAGCCTGGCCGCGCTGTGCTCCAGCATCAGCAGCAGCAGCAGAGCCCCCCCACCTCCCTGTCTCCCCCTCACCTCCCCCTCCAGAACCCCTTCACTCTCTCTATTTTCCCCTGCCTTGCCTCGCTCCTTCTCCTCGTCTCGCCTCCTCTTCTTCCTCCTCCTTTTCTTTCTTACCCCCTTTTTTCTTTCCTGTCCTTGTCCCTCACCGCCGCCACCGCCGCCGCCTCCCCTACCTCTTTCTTCCTCCCCTTGTTCTCTCCGTTCTCCCCTTTCTCCTCACCCCCACCTCAACACCACCACCATTTCTTTCTCTCCCATTTCCACTTGTGTCGTTCACCTCGCCGTCACTTCACAACGCAGATTGTGTCTCTTTTCCATCCTCGTCTTTACGTCTGCTTCAGCTAATGATTGGCACATCACAATCAAACTGACATGAAAACTTGGAGCGCTCGTGACACCCCCACCTTAAAGTCTGACAACATGCAGACATGATACATGCACACATGTCAGATGCACACACCTTGCTCAGACGCCATTGTGTGCGAAGCCTTGTACATGTACAGCCCACCTCTGCTGTGCATATGCACCCCCACCCTCCCCCTCTCACCTCAGCCCACAGTGGACTGCGGTTCCTAGAAACAGGATACCAAGAGCCAGAGGCTTTAGTGTCTCTGCGCCGCGAGGTGTCTGAGGGAACAGAGAGCGAAGGGGTTACAAGTGCATCCGGCGTGATTACCGAGGTGACAAGATGACCAGAGCAGACGTGCTGCTGCAGTTTCTCCTGACTGTGGCGTTTCCAACATGCCCAGGTTCAGGGGGTTTAATTGCTGCAGGACAGAGCGGATTATAAATACATGCAGACGGTCATCGCAGGTCGCGCTGAATGAGAACGTCTGGCAGAATCAGAGACTGTTTGTATATTTGCAATAGACGATGCTTGTGCTGCAGGGCTGCGCGGGGCCAAGCACCATCACAGCCCGCAAATCAGCCAGTCTGTCTGTCTGTCTGTCTGTCTGTCTGTCTGTCAGGCTGCCAACTAACCTGAGCAGCAGGGTCAGCAGGCAGCCAGCAGATAAGCACAGATAGCATGAATATAGATAGATCAGAGGAGAGAGCATTTGTGTGTGTGTGTGTGTGTGTGTGTGTGTGTGTGTGTGTGCTGGCCATTTTTAACATGCAAACCAAATCCGCATCAGTGCAAATTCATCATTTCACATTTGCATGGATGGTTTTACATCTTTATATTAATTTGACTCTCTCCAACTTCAAACACACAAACACACACACACACACACACACACACACACACACACACACACACACACACACAGAGCATGACGCGGGCCAGTGTCAGTGATCTGTCATAAACTAAAACCCAGCATTCACAATTTTACTTTATAAACACAGAAATATCAGCAGCAAAATGAAGTATTTAAAGGACACTGTAATGCGACTGTATCATATATTTTATCCTGATTCATTACATATAGGAGTATTTCATAGCGAGCTGATGTGCTAGCTTCAAACTGCTTCATATAAATAACTGTGTGGAAGTTTAACCTGAACAATGTGTCATTTAATTACCATCTTCTGGCTGATGCCATCGCAGGCTGACTGTGCTTCTCCACACACATATTAAATGTTTAGGTGTAAATGAGGTAAAGATCTGTAGCTACAAAGATTCAAGGGCTTAAACTGAACATTAAAGAGATAGTTCAGCAGTTTTAAAGTGGGGTTGTGTGAGGTGTTTATCCATAGAGTGTATTACCTGCAGTAGATGTCAGCCTGCATGGCCCCAGTTTGTCGCTCTCTTCACAGCCAGACTCCACTGAGAAAACCAGTGATTTAACACTGCTGAGCACAGGAGCTGCTGCTCTACTGCTGCCTCAACCAGTTAGTTGGTTTTTGTTATTGTGTGACTTTGGTGTTTCAAAAGGTTCGTTCAGATTCAGCAAAGTCACAAAATAAGACAACCAAACTAACTGGTGGAGGCAGCAGTAGACCAGCAGCTCCTGTGCCCAGTGAGCTAAAATTACTGCTTTTCTCAGTGGAGTCTGGTGGGTTTGACGAGAGCATAGATGGGGAAGTGAAGCCGTGAACTGCCTCCCTGTTGAAACAGGCTGTCTGACAGAAAGTGGTGAAAACACTCTCAGTATAACGTACACTTAAACTGATATTGATGAGGTGGAAGTTTTTTTTTCCAGTGGTTAAACCAAGTTTTGTTGCCGACCCCTCTGCAGCAGTGTTGTCTAGACTCCATGGCAACACTCCGACGGACATCGATAAGTCCCCCATACAACCTCACTTCAAAAATGCAGAACTATCCCTTTAACTTGGAGCTGCAGCTCTCAGATGACGTTCTGAAATCAGAAAATGACATTGAAATACTCAAGTAAAGTAAAAAGTACCCCTGAGTTGTAGTGAAGTACGCTGCTCGAGTAAATACAGTCTCTGCCACTTTAGTCCATCAAAATAAATCCCACTGCAGAACTCCTCTCTGTACAATGTGATTTACTCACGTCAGCAAACACAATCAAAGGAGAGCAGAAGATAAAGGTACAATAAGATGAGGAAGGAGATCTCTCCAGCTGCAATCATCCAATCTCTGCTCCTCTCTGAGGTACATGAGGATTAAGAGTTTGTCACAGATGCAACAGGACACTTTGAAACTGACGAATCACACCTGCAGCTGGTTTCAAAAGATTTATTTTAGAGCAACTACAAATGTACTAAACAGATGGATGTATCGAGGCTTACAACATATTGACTGTACACACAGTGCAGTTCAAAGAGATGGTTGTGATATTACATATTGTTAATTTTATTGTCACTTACAGAGTCCTCTCTTCTCTATCAGTGAGTAAACTGACGACTGTGTGAGGTATTCAGTGCATACAGTAGCTTCAGCAGCTCAGAACAACTGATAAACTGTAAAATAAACCCAAATAGTGAGCGCACAGTAACTGCAGGACGTGTGTGTAAGACAGATTAATATTAAGTTTATATTTCAGAGATGAGTTTTGTCAGAACGTTTTGTGGAATTCTCTGTATTATATATTTTTAAAATTTCTAACAATCATACAAAGTTAGTGAGCGTCTTCTGTAGTGTTTCCTTCTGCCTGACTCCTGGCTGTTGTTCTGTTCGCTCCAGTTGTTTGACTGTGAACTTTTCTTTTACCAAAGAACGCACCTAATGTTCAGGGGACTCATTTATAAAACAATGTGTAGGTTCCACACTAAAAATGTACGTATGAACAAAAGCCAAAAGTGGCGTATGTCTACCATCACCTCACCGCCTGTGTCACAAATGTCCCGTCTCTACAATGTGCATTAAGCATGGGTCACAGTCTCTCCGATCAGGTCTGTCTTTATAGATTACAACTTTTGCGACGGCCCTGAGAGATTTTCTTTCAAAGTTTAAATCTTCAATAATAATCTAATCTTAATAATCTTTGAAATAAATGAACGATATAAAAGGTTTTCTTGCACCCCTTAAAATCAAGAAGGCCTCGAAACACAGTAGTTATGACATTTTTAATTTAAGTATGATGATAATATTGGTGACTGATCAGGTAAGCATAGATAAGGGAACAGCTGCATTTGACTCATAGAAAACAAGTTAAACACACATTTTTTTTCACGTCCTGCACTCAACGTGTGCGACTTACAACATCTGGTTGTTCATGTCTCAAAACATCCTGTGTTTCTGTCTCTGTGGTCCAAATGAAGGACAGTCAGGTCACACAGATCTAATTAATGGACTCAGTGAAATTGTTGGACTTTAAACTTCTCCCTCCTCTTCCTCATCCTCATCTGCATCATCAGCCTGACTTCACTCTCTCCTGTAATCTCCCCTCCATTAACATTAACCTTCACTGGAGCTCTCCCCTATCATTCTTCCTCCCTGCCTCCTCCTCCTCAGTGATTTGAGACCATCCTTGCGTTCGCCCCGGCTGCTTTTATTTGCTTACATAAATCCCAGACGCCGCGTAATCAAGCGCTTGCTATATATGTAATTATGTATTCACTTTCCCTTCAGATTGTGATCCTGGCGCTGTGGCTGCGAGCACGAGAGCATCGCCAATTACTCAGGTGGCGTAATTGTTGCACACAGATAATGAAAACGATGCTGGTGGAGGAACATGTGGTTTGTTTGCGCATTATGCTGACAGGAAAGAGGAACTTGGCTGACCTCTGCTGGGCTCTGACAGGCAGTGTTGCAGATGTTGATCACGGTTAATGATTTGATCCAGGATGTATATGTGTTCTCGAGGCTTCCTCTGGCTTCTATTAGCCGCACAATGCCTTTAGAGTTCATTAGAGTCAGTGCTGCATCCTGCCGTCGTCCAGCAAAGAGCATCGCTGCAGCAGCAGTAAATATGGAGTTAATTCTGTGATGAAACATCAGGCTTCTTCACTGTTAAACAAACCTTTGTGTAAACGCATAAAAAAAATCTAATTCCGCATGTTTTCTAATTTGGATTCTGCACGTGGCGCCCCGTTATTGACCACACACATAAGACAGAGAGCAGAAGCCGAACCGAGAGACTTTAGTGAGAGGGGAGAAGAAGAATGATGGAGGGAGAGCAAGCGACAGAGTGAGTGAGTGTGTGAGAGAGAGGGAAGCAGATGGCTGGAAATATAGCCTGCTAAATTATTCATCTAGGCTGGAGTCTGGAGATAGATAGATGGATAGGAGCTGGCATGGACACTTTTATTAGGATTCCAAGAGCTGCGAGGAGAGTGGTTCAAAACACCGTGATTGCCTTTTGAGACCAAGAAAAGTAATTGCATCAGGTCTGGGAACAGCTATTTGCTGCAGGAATTAAATCTCTTGTATTAAATGAAACTTCAAAATAAGGACAGATACGTGCACGGTATATTATACCCAAGATTTAGCCCTCCGCAGCTTCGGTCATTTATTTCCTGATGCAGTGTAATAATTAAGAAAAAAAAGACGGAAGACAAATCTCATACAGATGCCGTAGTGCTTAACTTCTTATGAGGTGATTCAGGACGCCGTGTGTTGTCTGAAAAACGCCAGGAGCCCAAACGTCCCAGCTGCCCTCGGCAGTTTGGGTTTCAGAACAAGTTGTCTCAACAGTGAGGTCGAATAAAAATGAAAAATGGCTAAGAGCGGGAAACAACCCGGTTCGTAAAATAAGATTTGTGGTAGGCATCTGTGGTGAACGACTGCAGCGGGAAGTCCAGGAGTCCTTGACTCGGTGTCAGGGAGTCCGAGCGTACCGAGGAAAGGACGAAGTTCCTCGCTTTAATTCACCGGGATGTCTGCCTCTAAAAGGGAAATCAAATTTGACGACTCTGATTGTAAAATATTCCACTTTGAACCCACATGTATTTGAGATATGTGCACTGAAAACCTTTATTTGCCTTAAGAAAGGTGATGTGTGCTTCACGCCCCCCCCTTGGTACACGCACAACAAATATGCTCTCTTTTTTTCCTCTTAGCTTTGTGCATCATGTGCATCATATATGACTCTCCCAGATTCACAGACACACACAGACACAGATGCACACACACTCCTGAGCGGAGGGCTGCGGGGAAATAGAGCAGAGAGGAAGCTACGTGCCTTCGCCAAGCAAGGGCTGTCTGGTGTCATGGCAACCGGTGCAGATTACCCCACCCTCCATCAGTCAGAGAGAGAGGAGAGGAGGAGAGGAGGAGAGAGGGATGAGCACACATGTATACAGTATACACGTGTGTATATATGGAGACACACATGATGTTACACAACATCCTAAATGTATTTAAAGGATCTGACATCCTAAAGAATCAGTTTGAATCTGTCTCTGGTGCCTGGCAGCTTTTTTCCCCCCAACATTTTCTGCATTAGCAATATTGTCTCGAGCCACAGCGGTAAACACAAAAAACCTGAATCGAGCACAAGGAGACAGCAGAGGGAGGAAGGAGGCGAGAAAGAAAACAAGGAGGGAGGGAGCTGGGAAGGCGAGCGATGATGAGAGTGGTGCAGGGAGAGGTTGAGATGTGTGGAGGGGCCATAAACATATAGTAGAGCTAAATACGTCTGGGGGATATACTGTTATTAAAAGCAGTAAGGTTATCCAACAAGCAGCTTTACTGTGGGGGTGGACAGTTTGCAACGTGCTAACGCATTTCACGCCGCCAGAGTCCTATTGAAGGGAGTTTAGCGGGAGATATTATTCTCTTAAGTGTGTGTGTGTGTGTGTGTGTAGGTTAGCGCTGCAGCCTGAGAGGAGAGGAGGGATGCTGGGCAGGAGAGCAGAGGCAGTGATGCATGGACGAGCTGACAGCAAGAGAGGGGAAGAGCAGGGGAAGGAGATAATATTAGAGCCTGCATGAGGGTAGAACAGGGTAGCAAAAAAAAAAAAAAAAAAAAGCAAGAAAGATAGGGTGTGGAGGAGATAAATGGCACCAGCGTGAAGGGAAGAGAAAAAAGAGATGGAGGGGAGGGAGGGAGGGAGAGACAGAAAAGGAGGGGGAACGAGGGGAGGGAGGGAGTCGGGGCCGTTTGAGGATATCGCCTCCTAAATTGACTGCGGCACAGCCATCGTCCACAGTTACATCACAGCTGAGCTCAAACTCAGGATGAACCCCCCTCCCCCCCTCCCTCCCTCTGCCTCTTTGTTTCTGCCAACCTTAAAGCGCTTCAAAGCCAACTTCTGACCGTATGGCAATTAAGCAGAGTAGACTGAGTGTGTGTGCGATGGGATGTATCATATTTTAATGGGATTCATCGGGACGGGATTCGACTGAAATCCCGAGCAGTCGTTTCCTCGCTGGCTGCCTTTGTCTTTGTGCTGCAGTCATCGTCGGCAGCAGCAACACGGTTGTAATCAGCCTCATTAAGACTCTTGTACACATCGTAAACACGGCGCCACGCTCATCTGAAAGGCTGTGTCCTGCCTGTGATTAGAAATCAATTAGCATCACCGCTGTGACCGCTGTTCACTGATTTATCAACCTGTAACTCCATCTTAAATGAAACATCCACTCAGCAGGCCTGTGACTCTGACATGAGCAACAATATTTGTTGTTTACGACCTTTATTTCGTGGTGAAATCTGACTGAACGCCGCGCTCTTTTGCCGTGTAGCTGTACACACACGAGCTGCTGAACAGACCCACAGTCTGAAGCAGGTCTGCAGGAGCCACCGGGGGTTCAACGCCCTGCTGAAGGGCACCTTGGTATCTGTCAGCGTGTGGACGGCACCAGTTCACCCTCCTTCTCTCACACCTTCAGATAATTTGGTGCTTTGAATTAACTCCAGTCATGAGCCCACATGAAGTTTACTTTCCCTCACAGGCTGGCTCACCTTCCTTTAATTTCTAGGTGGCAGCAGAGCATGTGTCGCACCGGCTTTGCCTCCAATGAGGAGCTTAACAGGACAGTTTGGATCTTTTAAAGTCAGGTTATACGGGTGGATTTCCTCAGTCGGTGTTTTACAAACAGCAAATGTTAGTCGGCATGTCCCCAGTTTGGAGGAGCAGACAAGCTTAGCAACCTGTGGATGTGGGCAGCAGCCAGGTGAGGGGTCAGGCGGGGGTCAAAGGGCACAGATGACCCCGGCCAAGGTTGGGCCCATGAAAAGGTCTGTGGTTGAGCCTTAAATGGGATCACTGACAACACAAGGTGTATGTATTTACATGATAAATAAAACATTTTATGATTGAAAAACATTTCAACCTACCATCTGATGCTTCCTCCATCTGACGAGGGTCAGGTGTCGCTGGTGTAAACATGTGAGCAGACTGCTGCCTGAAGAGCAGAGTCAGGATGTCTCTCCAAAAATGAGGAGCTCCTAAAAGAAAAGTAACAAGAACAAGAAAATGAAGGAGACGAGAGGAAATGGTCAAACGTGACGCAGCAGCAGGTGTGAGAGGCGGAGCTGAAGGTGAGGAGTGAGGCAGAGTGATGTTAGCAAATGTTATGAGTTTCATATTAAACTAAAGGACCTGAGGACTCATTGGCACGCACCATGTTATGCTACTTCGTCACTAATAACGCTCCAGATTTATGCTACATTTTGCCGAGGGAAACAGGAAAATTTTTCAAAATGGTGTATTTTCATATTTCTGCGCACACGGGTCCCTGAACTGTCTGTGAGTTACATAAATTAGGTTTGACTGGAGAGCTGACAGATATATAGTCTGTGCACTGTCTCAGTTCTGCGGACAGTTTGACCAATATTTGATTCAAGTAGCTCTTAAAGACTGAATGAATAAACGTAGGAAAAAATGGTTCACTCCTGATTTAATCTTTTTCTTTTGGGATTCATTTTTTTGCATTTTATTGGATAGGACAGTCTGAGCACAAAAGGAGAGAGAAGGGATGACATGCAGTTAAGGACTGCAGGCTGGAATCAAGCCTGCGGCCGCTGCGGCACGCACGTTATCTTCATGTGTGGCTGCACGTGGCTCTTTAGCCTCTCTCCAGGAGCTCCCTGCGGCGCTGACAGAAAATTCAACGAAAAGTGTTTTTCTTTTTCATTTATTGTTATAGTCCTAAAGTGATCCGTACGTTCTTCAACTGTAAAAGTGTGCAGCCTGTACACCAATTTAAAACATTTTTTAATATTTCGTCCAAATGTGCGTCATACGTCTGCGGCCTGGCACCTTTTCCTCTAAAAACATCACCAGCGATGGCAACAGCAACCGTGAGTCTCCATAGCGTGGCTAGACGTGGATTTCCAAATCCATCAGGGGAAAAGTCTCAAAGGTAGATAAAGAATTTACTGTGTGGACAAATATGTTTGCTTTCGTCGGCAACGCAGCAAAGTCAAAGTACCAAATAATGAAAAGTAGAGGCTTAAATGTTTTGTGACTGCAGACGTTTTCTTTTCTTTTTTGGCTGAAAATGGCTCATATGACAGGAAAGGTTGTCGACCTCTGGATCATGGGATGCCTGCTCTGTTCACCCCAGTCTTATGATTCACTACATGCAGTGACTCTCAGTCAGTAGCCATGTTTCCATCAGCCTGTTTAGATGTGCATCTAGAAGTATCGCATCGGAAAATTATGATGGAAAAAGTTCGAATTAAAATCCCCTGATTCACACAAACTAAAATATGCTCGCTTTAGCCGGGTTTTGGTTGATTCGAAAAAATGTTGATTCGCAAAACGGGGGATGGAAACAGTTATGTTCGAATTAAGTCTGACGTAGCGCACCTCTCTCCATGGTGATATCCACACTCCGGGTCGGGAAGGCGGTAATGCATTTACAAGCTGGTTGCCAACCGCCAGAAAACGTAGAAGAAGAAGAATGCGAGACTTGTTTTGTTTCCGGTTCTGCGGAAAACTTGTGCGAGTTCGTAGTTTTCACCAAAGTCCGTACATTTAATGGAAACACACAGGATTCCTATTTCTTTAAATGCACATTTCCCAATGATTCAAATCACTTTTGGATGGAAACATAGCCAGTGTTTGATTGACTCTTCTCCAGTCGAAGGGCATGTGTTCAGCCCAGGACACACGTGATGACCTCTGCTTTTCAGAAAAAAGAAGACGAGGTCTTAACAGTAGAAACAAAACATGTGGAATTATGATAATTGGATTATTTTTGTAGGACGTATAAAAATATATCGGCATCTGTGCTCACAAATCTTGGCAATTAAAAATGTAACACGTGTTACAAACGAGCCGCTGGACGCACCCGTGCTTTGGCGTTCCTCACAGACCACAACCAGCATGCCTGACATGTGAAAACTTTACTGACTGGTGGAGATGGAGACAGATACACGCAGACAGCTGTGAGGATTTTACCTCCACAACATACGAACACAAATTCATATTTGAAAAAATACCTCTGCGTCTTATTTTTTCACTTAGTTTCATCATGATGGCGGTAACGTAGCTAAGAGAAAACGTGCGTGCTGCAGATGTAACATTTAAGGCGACTCCTCCTGACATTGCTGAGCTTCTGTGTCTGTACTCCAGCCTGCTTCTCTAATGTGGGAGCGTGCAGACTGAAATCTACTGCATGTGATGCACGGACCAGTTTCTGTGCCCTAAACTGTGGACTTGTGGAAAAACACTCTCAGTATTTTTGAAAGTAAATTAAAACTTGTCTTTTTAATCTGGTGTTTTAATGTGGAGTAACGTTACAGTCTTGATTTTTCAGTTTTAAGCACTGGATTTGACCTCATTTGATCCCTGCTGTGTCTCGTATTTATTTGCTTTCTTTTTATTCACTGGACTTTTGTCTTTTTTGTTTGGTTTGCTTTTTAATATTTTATTGTCTCACTGTTGTCAGTTTCCCATCTTGCAAAACTTTATGTTAAATTGTTTGTGTCGTTCTTTAAATTGTGTCTGTGTCCAGTTTTGCCACGTGAAGCACTTTAGGTTAAATGTTTGTATGAGAGGTGCTGTATAAATAAAGCTGAGTTGACTACATACTTAAATACTGTGTAACTTACACCATAAATAATTGCTGCATTTAACTGAGCTGTGCCAGAGCTCTGGCACGGTGCATGCTGGCTGACTGGCACACCTGAGAGTAACATCACTAATGAAATGAGCTGCACCTGTGAGAACGAGCCAGTAACATGTTTTTTAATATCAGACCAAAAACTGCTGTAATTTAACGTAGAAATAAAACATTACAGACACACAGCAGGTCAGTCGACAGTTGAAGGTTTAAACTCAGCCTTTAACCAAACAGCAGAATACTCCTCCTCAGTGTAGCTCCGTTATAAAGCCTCTAACGATGCAGATATTAACATGGTTTATGTTTTCCTCTCCTCAGGAGCTGGAGCCTACAGAAAACACCTGGCAGAGATCTGTAAGTACTGATGTGTCACAGACTTTATATAGCTGAGCAGATGAAAGCGAGTGTGTAGGAGGGAGTCTGAGGTTTTGGGAGGACAGACTGGTCGTGGTCTGTCTTACAGCGCGACGTGTGTTGTAGAGACCGTTACCACTGTAAGGTGGTAACACAGCAGCAGAGGGGAGGTGATGCAGATGGCACAGGGCTTACAGGAAACACTGACATCAGCACACAAATTACCTAGAGTGCAGTCTGTGTGAGGGAAACTTTATTTACTGTAAGTCTCTCTGTGCAGAGGCAAAGTGAAATACTGTACGTGTGATTGGAGCTGAAACAATCAGCTGATTTATGTAGCAGCTGATTGGTGATGAGAAACACTTTGTAGTTCCAACGTCTCGGTTTGTGAAGATGTGCTGCTTCTCTTTCTTTTATTTAAAGAATTAAGAGACTGTTAAAGGGACTGTATCGAGTTCTTATCCAGTAGAAGGTGTATCACATACAGTACATGTTAGTCGGCACGCCCCCAGTTTGTAGAAGCAGGCTGGAGTCTGACATGGAAGCTGAGTTATGTACTGCTGTGGACGGAGGTCAGCAACAAAACGTTCGTCACATGTCCACGTTTGGTCATGGACTGTCCACGTCCACATATGACGTCCAAGGTACCCTGGGTGTGTTGGTTGTTGACGTTCTGGGACGCCGTGTCAACTTCAGCCTGTTACATGCATTGTCTGTTTTCAAAATACACTTCTGTTTTCACAGGAAATGTACAGTTTGATACAGTCTCTTTCAAAATAAAAGCACTACGTCGGTACATAACTGCGAATTGACCACACACCTGGTTGGTTTTAGGACAAAAGAACAGGATTTGGCTTTACAGTGTCACAGAAAGTGAACACCGGCCCACTGGGTGAAAGTCTGTGGTTGTTGGGCCCATCAACTACCCGCCCCACTTGGACTTCTGCCGCCTTAACTTTCGTTGTTTTCCCGCTGCATTTCCCTGATGCTGCTGGGCACCGTTAAACTGTTAAAGCGCAGATATTCGACGACTTCGGAGTGAGACCAGGTTGTAAAATAGAGGTCCCACCTAAAAGAGTCCATATCAGTTTAAGTGTACACCGTATTGAGAGTAATGTCACTGCTCAGACAGTCCATTTCGACAACTGTAAACAGCTTCAGTTCCCCATCTGTGCTCTCTGCAAACCTACCAGACTCCATTGAGAGAAACAGTAATTTTAGCTCACTGAACACAGGAGCTGCTGGTCGACTGCTGCTTTGATTAGTCAGTTAGTTTGTGTCATTGTGTGACTTTGGTGAATCTGAACGAACCTTTTTAACCTCTCTAACTCCGCCAGGATGCCGATGTCCTCGCCCCCCCCCCCTCCTCTGTTAAATGGTATCTCCCAGGCGCACTACGTCATCAAACCATGTGATGTTTGGTATTGCCGGATTCAGGAAGCTCTCGACTTTTCAAAAATAACATCGTTTTTCTTTTATTTATTATGTATTTCGCACCAGAGCAGCCTAAACACACAAAGTCCAAAATCACGATGAGTGGTGACAAGTCATGTCATGCCGTTTGTCGACGGGAAAAGTTAAAGGATTACTCGCGATCTTATGCGGAGCTGTTAGCGGGCACGTAGCTGTTTTATAAAAGGTAAGAGTCTCACTCCTACCACTGTTTTTGGCTGAGATACACCGTCTAGAAAGTGGGATCATAACTTTCAGGTTTCATATGGCTTTATTTGGTGATATTTTATGGTGTTTCTGTGTCATAAACAACATCAGCTATCATAATCACACCTGATTTCAATAAGGTACAATGTTTGAAGCTGGCTGAGTGTTGTTTGATCACTGATAGTACTGTTTTGAAGCCAAGTGACCGACTTGTCATGTGGAGCTCCGCCTGGATCTTTTCATGGTAAAAACACTGTAGAATGGTCATACTTTGAGCAGTCTTCTTCAAATTTGAAACAAGTGTTCATTGATAGTGTGCCTACAGCCCCACAGTGTCATTTACCTGCTCAGATGAAGCCACAGACAGTTATTCATCCTGAAACACATTTTTATTTTATTTTAGGCAAAATCTTCAACTTGTTACTGACTTCAGAGGCCCATTACTCTGTCTCTGTGTCACCTAGAGTGTTTCTGACACTTTCACAAGAAACTGCAGGGAGTTTTCTTTCTGGCAAGACCTCATGCATGCATGTAGTCAGAGCGGTTCAGAAGCTACAGTCATTTGAATTTGGGTACGTCATTTTAGGCGTTTCTGCTGCAAACTGGGGGTGGAGTACTTACACACCAAAGTCACACAATAATGCAAACAGAATAACTGATGGAGGCAGCAGTCGACCAGCAGCTCCTGTGTTCAAGGTTAATTCACTGTTTTTCGCAATGGAGTCTGGCTTTGATGAGAGCGACATAATGACTTTGTTTTCCAGCTGGAAATCGATTTCTGCCGTAAAGGTGAAGCAGTGGAAATATTCTAAATGTAAGACACACTAACAGTGATTTTTTTTAGGTTGGACTTTTTGTTCAAGTGTCTAAAATCTGTTTTGTTGCTGACCCCTCCACAGCAGCAGATTGCTTAGCTTCCATGTTGAGCTCCAGCTTGCTTCCACAAACTGGGGATATAATGTCTGTGGATAAGAAGCTCATACAACCCCACTTGAAAAAAATTGGAACTATCTCTTTAACTTTCATATGCTGCTGATTTTTGTGCACTAATTGTATTGTATTTTTAAGCCTCTGTGCTGGTGATAGCTGCGGCTGGAGGGATTGTGTTTTTGGGTTGTTTGTCCGTCTCATTTTTGTGAACACGATATCTCAAGTACGCCTTGAGAGAAGTTCATCAAATTTGGCAGAAACGTTCACTAACTCGGATGAACTAATGTTTTCACTGACATGGATGGAGACTGTCAGAGACACTGGACTTGGGGTGGTTATTCGAGTTTGATTTCTCAAACACTGAGGTTGTAATCCATTCTTTGCCTTTGCTCGGCTAACATGATCAAACTTATGTGTAAGGAAGCAAACATGGCAGGGAAATCTAGGAGCAGTGGCCTCTGCGATACGTCACCACGAGCAGCGACATATTCCTTTTTTAAAACGTTTTATTTGTGACCGACACTTTATCCTCCTCGGTGCTGCGGCGGACGTGTCCTGTACGTCTCTGCTGCTTTCTCTGAGTCTGTTTGAAACCCTGCGCAGACGCACGCTTTGCACAGGTTGGACGGTCATTTTGAGCAGCGGCAGAGCTCAAGTGTTGAACATGTCAGGTCCCTGTGTCCTCTCACTCTGTGTCTCTGTCCCCGTGTGATGCAGCTGTTAGCGTTCGCTGGTCATCACCCTATAAATACAGCAGCTGACTGATGGGCCCTGCAGCAGCTGTCTGCTGTCCCATACAGCGTGGACACATAATGTACACACGGGTACGAGTGTGCACGCAGCAGGTTTGTTGTTGTTGTGGAAGAATTTGCGGGCTCCTTCGAGTAGGAGGAGATCCAACGTTATAATCCAACACCAGCATCAGTTCTTTCTTTCTTTGGACAGAATTCAGTTTCACCTGTTTTATCATCGGCTATAATTTACTACACAAACACACTCACTTGATTAATAATAATGTTAGTCTGAAGTCTCATTCAGTAATTTTTTTGCTTTTATATTTTTTGTGTGCCGGTTTTATTCCAAGAAAGTCTAAAGTATCCCCGAGTAATTTTGTTCTTGTCTGAAATATTAATTAAAAGTGAGGAAATAATTTCACTGCAAGAACTTCTTTAAATCTCCACCAAAAACCAAGGAAGAACCTGATATCTGATTTTAAAAACAACATCCTGATTTATCAATTTGAGCCAGTTTTACAGTAAAGTCCAGTGGCAGTGTGTCTATGCTGTGTCGACCACACCTGACAGCGCAGAGTGGCAGTGAAACAATGATGCGGATGTTGAGGATCCCACATTTATCCTCCCTATTCAGCACCGCAGCAGCTGCACAGACATAAGGAGAGGCATCATTACAGCAAAGCGGGGCCTGTTAATAGGCCCGCGACGTGGGGGGCCTGCCGGCTCTGCACGGGGCTCACGAGAGGGGAGAGGAGAGGAGGGCGGGGAGAGCCAGGAGAGGTCAGGGGTTATGGAGGAGGACAAGACGTGGGAGGAGTGTTTGGGACAGGACGAGCAGGGCGGAGAGGGAGACGCAGTGAAAAGGAGTTTGTGTACAGTGTTAGGGTGTATTTTTATCTTTCCTGAATGAAACAGAATGAATGGATCTGCGACTGCTTGCCAATTTCTGCTGTGAAATGGCTGAAACCCAGCAAACATTTAGGTGATGAATAGATGTTGTGTTGGCAGCCGCAGTGAAGACCTGCGTAGGTATAGGATCAAAATGAAAGCTGAGGCATCCATCCGTAGCTCCTCGTGTCAGTCAAAATATTTTAACCTATATGGTGTTTTAATCTTGAAAGTTATAATCAATATTTTACAATAACGTCAGTTTTTATAATGTGAAAACAAAATTACAATATTAACAAGGCCATCTAGAGACACCCCACAGAGACGGTCAGCCATGTTGGTATTTTTGGTTATTGTGATGTCATTTTTTTTGGAGTATTTTCAAATGCTTTATGTCCCGAACATCTGTACAACCTGAAAGCTAAATAAACTAGAATAATTGATTAGAGCACTGAAGTTATGTCATAAACGTAAGAAATATAAAAGTCAGACATGTTCTTTCATCTAATTTGAAAAACAAACACACACACACACACACACACACACACACACACATATTGATCTAAAGGATTTCTAAGTGCAGAAACATGATCAAAATATTGTACATAATAATAATAATAATAATAATAATAATAGCACTCCAGCAATTATTTGAACTATCTACACTTTTTATTTTTTGAGATATGATTATTTTCATGAGCTGAGTGAACAGCCATTTCATCTGCAGTAGGAACATTTCCCCAGTGCCTACAATGGATTTTTTTGGTATTTCATATCCCTAAAATCTGCACAACCTAAAAGCTAAAATGTCACATAAGTCAATAAACATAATAATTGATTAGAGTATTGAAATTGTGCCATAAATGAAAAAACAAACAACCTCCCTAAAAATACAGCAGACATTCCTATCAACTTGCCACCGCTCGTTTTTACTGTCTCATGGACCGCTTGTAGTATAATGTCATGACGTCATCGAAAGGGGACAACATGGTGGTGCAAAAGACAGCCGTCTGAGCTTTCTGTAGCAAAAAGAATTAACACTCCAGCTCTTATAGATTTTTATTTTTATTTTTTTTCGATCAGTTTCAAACAGGATCATGAAAAGAACAACCAACACATCGGGACGTCTGTTTTCAGAGGGTTAAGACTTAACTGAAAGAGCTGCTAATAATAAAATAACTTTAATTGCATAGTGCACTATAGGGAAATTCCAAGAAGATCCTTACGCTGTATAAAACTATGGACAAAGCCACTCTGACTTTACCCATTGGTTTGTCGACTCCTGTTTTGACACTCTGAAGTCATTGAAATCTGGTGCTTGGTCAGTGACTTCAGGCGTCACCAAAACAAGCTGTCTTTTCACCTCGGTGTGATACGCGGCCAGTTGCCAATATTGTTTAAACGTGCAATATGTAATTTTCTGCCGCTGGGGGTCTCAAACCAAAACAATAACAGAAGATGGAGTTGGATGACGTCACAAAGTACCGTGGGATCATGGGAGTTGTAGTCATATAACAGATACAGATCTGACGTTCCTCACTCTGTGAATATACTAGCATCAGCTCAGCATTATAGAAACCTATCGTTAGATGTTGTGGTTAGCCGCTGGCCGGAGCGCTGGTGCCCCAGCGGGCAGCAGTGCTTGCAATACACTGGTGGAAATGATTATTATTTCGATAACATCAGCCAGATGTTTGCTTACCTGTCTAGTAGAACACACACGAGGTCGGCGTCGAATTGTAGTCCTAGATTTTCATGAAGTTCTCTCCATCTCGGAAAAGCCACACCAATATTTATCCTTGATTTAGCTCTCTTCTTATCCCAAATTCTTCTGGGATCGCTTGGTTGACCCGTACGTTTCCATTTTACCGGATTGTTTCCCAGAACAGCTTCGGTGTCAGAAGGTGCAGCAACCGTCAGTGCATAACCATGATCCATGACGAGTTAGCTTAGCCTAGCAACAGTAACCTTCATTCCCTGACATTCGCTTCTTCTTCTTCTCCTTCATTTAATAACTATGGTAACTGCAGTTACGTCGCCATTGACATGCGACCTAATGACACGGTCCGTAACTGTTATTAATATTTCATGTTTATCTGGGTTTGAAAAATTGTTGGAAACATTTCTGATAATCAAAGTACACAACTAAACAAAATATATAATATTGGTTTAGTCATTTTTATGTGGAAAAACTACATATAACCCCACGATACAACAACAAAAGTTAAGGCAGCAGAAATCGTAGGGAGTAGGGACGGTGGGAAGGACGTTGGATGGGACCGACAACTAATGGCCGGTGTTCACTTTCTGTGACACTGTAAAGCCAAACCCTGTTCTTTTTTCCTAAACCCAACCACGTGCTTTGGTGTTGACAGAAAAAAAAAGGTCAATTCACAGTTAAGTACTGACGCAGTGCTTTTATTTTGAAAGAGACTGTATGCAAACTGTGCATTTCCTGTGAAAACAGAAGTGTATTTTGAAAACAGACAATGCATGTAACAGGCTGAAGTTGACACGGCGTCCCAGAACGTCAACAACCAACACACCCAGGGTACCTTGGACGTCATATGTGGACGTGGAAAGTCCATGACCAAACGTGGACATGTGACGAGGTCACAGTGAGGATGATGATGGTTTTGAAGTTCGGCATTTGGGCTGTCACCATCTTGATTTTTTGGAGCCAGAAGTGACCATATTTTGGATAAGAGGGTGGAGCTGTGGAGGACTGAGGGGTGGATCTGTCTGTAGTTCTTTGTGCTTTAAAGTTGTGCAATCTAAGATGGGGGTCTGTGGGGATTGACTCAGTTTTGGAGCCAGCCTCTTGTGGCCATTAGAGGAGCTGCAGTTTTTGACACTTCTGCATTGGCTTCATGTTTTTTAACCTCAGAGGTTGCCACTGGAGAAAAGGAGGAGTCTTTGGCAGTTAGATCCCATCGTGACGTAGCACTGTGACAGGGTAGTGATGCCATGAGACGTACAGGACTGGGACTGGGAAGACTGGTTGTGATGAGGATGGAGGTGGATTGGGTGGAGGAGGGTCGCAGGAGTCAAAGGAGGAGTTTAAACTCTGGACGAGTTAACTGGCTCAAAGTGTCTGTCGATCCACTCGCTGCCATGACAGCCACAACACATGGAACCTACATAATATAAATGTTTTAACTTTGTATAAAGTTGAATGTTGCTTGACGAACATATTTAAAATAGACTTGATCTGAAAGAGGATAACTAGAGTCTGTCCAATAAGTAGCCAACCCAAGACGACTCATATACAGAGATCAGCAGCAGAATAACAAGCAGTTAACGAGCAGCTCCCATGGATAGCAGCAGTAACACGTTACCTAAGCTGGTGGTTACACCGCACCATGCGATCAGAGCTGATCGCAGGTCTGCTTGGGGTTGACATGTTGACACAGATGCGAGACCTGCAGCAGCACAGCAGGACCCGTCCTGACCTCATTAGACTGAAAATAATTCAGACCCAGCCTGACTTGGGTCCAGGGTTGTGTTCAGGGTCGAGTCTTGATTTCCTGGAACTCAGTGAACTCATGACCTATTCTTACTTCATTACCGTGAATACGTCCACTGTAGTTTATTCTGAGTGTGTCCCACATACACCATCCTGCTGCTGGAAATACTCACTAAAGGTGTGGGCTGTAAATAATCTCCGACAAGTCCACTATTTACGCCTGCTTGAGTAACGTTTGCTAAAAACTACAATGCCGAGCTGTCTTGGGAAATCACTCTGCCTTTTTTTATAGTAATAAAAGTCTGTGTCTGTGAGACTTTTGTAAAGATTCTGTAGAAACAAATAAGCTTTGGGTTCAACAGACTTCATCAGTGTGACGTCTTCTAGCAACACACTGCTTTGACCTGCTTAATACGTGCAAGTGAAAATTCCTGGTGGATTGCCGTGTTACTGAATGAGCAATTCTGCTGCTCAGCATTTCATCCTCAGGTCAGACAATAACTTTCCAAACACGTGGATCTGCTAATCAGGCTGGCCGTCCTGTATTTGATTGTTTCGCCTGCATCACAGCAGCTCCTTCTATGGTTTAAAAATCCTATATACTATTTTTATTTTAAACCCAGGGTTTCAACTATGTTAAGTCCCGTCTCCACCAAACCCTTTGGAGCCAGCAGTAAGCCTTCAGACATGGTACCTAGACCCTCGGTCTGTTCAGACAGTCCTCTGAAATGTGGGCGGGGTTGTTGTCACTCATTACTAAAAGTGTGTGTCATATAAAAACTAAAGTGATGGTCAAAGTTGTCACAGTGAAATTTAAGGTGTGCTGATGGATTCACGTCATCAACTCATGCATTGAGTAACATTACAAGTTAACGTTCCACCTTAAAAGTTGCCGGCAGTCGGCCCAGTGAATGAAGTGATTTTTTTCTCTTTCATTTTATAGTTGTAGTTTACTGATGTATGAACAGAGGTTACATAAAACCAGAGTGAGCGTCCTCTACTGACCAATCAGACTGCAGGGTTTCTAGCTCCACCTTTTAGTACCAGATCTGTGTGCTAGGTACCCCAACAGAGGGGGGACCAAACATGGGGACGCTAAGGAACGCTTCTGTTGGTGTCCACAACTTTTCACAGTGGAGACAGAAACGATGTGCACTGACCTGTACCGAACCAAACTGCTTGGTGCAAACGGGGCTTAAGTGTGAACCCCCCATGCACAAAGACAACTGTGCCAACAGTACTGGACGTCCTATTATTATAAATTGTCTTATTTTGATTTTAATTTGTTTCACTTTGTGATAAAACAAAAAATCGGACATTTGTCTTGCGTCCCAGGACATCAGCTGTTTCACATACTGTAAATACTCATAAATACAAAACCAAACAACGAAGCCATACTAAAGAAATCACGTCACATATTTCTAAAAGAGGATTCAGTGGAACAAATGAATCATTCCTGTTACATTCACTGTTGTAATCTGGGGAATAATCATGCTTTAAGTTTTAGAACTGTAGTTCCCATAGTACGGGGCCTTTGGGGAATATAAACAGGAAGTGCGGCGTTGCCATGTATTCAGTTAGTTGATGTGTATTATAACCTGACCTCTGTTCTGTCAGCCTATATGAAGTTGCTGAATTAACTATACGCAGTTCATGTCTCTGTGAGTGCACAGACAACTGTCTCTGCGTTACCTTGGCACTGAAGGAAACATCGGCATTGTTTACTTACGACGTGTTTCGTCTGTTGACCTGTATTTTCTCCAAAATCCAAAATTATTTATACACTGCTGATTATTCTTAAGAAAACAACATTATCCTTGTCGTCTTTCTCTTGGCTGCTTGGAATTAACTCTGCTGTGATGCAGACTTTCAAAATAAAAGTATGTCCTAAAGATGATGACATGGATCGATGTTTTCACTTTGCATCAGTGATCATTAAATTGATGTACTGGTCCAGATTGATGCATTATTACGCCCCTAATCAGAGGTACAAATGTTGGTGCAAACTGGCAATCAGGTGCTGAGGAGTCCTTTAATATCTTTCACAAGCTGCAGCTCCAAATGTTTTTTTTAGTAAGCAGGCAAAATCAGCCAAAATACAATAACTCACTTCCTGTTGTTTTGAGACTTCTGGCATGCACCTGTTCCTTTCACCTCCTGCTGTATCGTTGCCTCACGACTTAACCCCAAAACGTAGCCACCATTAATCTGAACAGGTGTGATGGCAACTCGTGTTGTTTGGGCCAAAAACTGACTGTTACAGTGTTAATTCTAATAAGAGGATATAATAGAATATATCCTCTTCTTCTATGATATGACGAGCCCTGAGAGGAGCAGGGTAGGGTTGTGAAGTTCTGGGCCGGTGACGATGAGATGTTTTTATATTGTTATTTATTCGCCCAGGGGAACAAAGAAATCTGCAGTATAAAATATAACTGATCTGTTCATGATCATTAAACCCTTCGTTACACTACTTTGAACGAGCACAAACTGAATCCAACCTGGTCTCACTCCCAAGTTGTTGAAATCTGGTGCTTGGTCAGCGACTTCCAGCGTCAGACACTGATGAAAAAGCAGAATTATACGCTGCCGGTCGCCATTATTGTTTAACAGCGCCGGGTGGCGGGAGGGGGAGGAGAACAACGTAAGTTGAGAGTGCGAAAGTCTGAGTAGTGCTGGTGGGAGGGGTGTTGGATTGAACCAGCAACCACTGACTTTCACTCATGTTCACTTCCCAGAAGACTGTAAAGCCAAACCCTGATAAATCCAAGCATGTGCGTGACAAACTGATCCTCATGTTGTGTGGGCGCTTGTATCCTGATGTTTCCAGTTTATAACCTCGCACACTGTTGGGAAGCTGGCAACACCAAAGAGGTGCGCCGCTATCTCATCCTTCTCTTGTTGGGACAGGAACTTCTTCACGGTGTTCGCAGACCGGTGAGGGCGTTCGAGAATGACGTGGCACACTGTTGACTTGTGTACATGAAATACCTCGCCAATGACTGATTGGAAAGATCCTGTCGTATAAAATTGGGGGCTTGAAGAGTGCAGCTTCAGAAAGTTGAGTGATCCGACTTTAGATGTTGAAATCGGTCATAAATTGACCTCTGGTCAGATTTATAGTGCAAAATCAGTTGTTCGTCATTAAGTGTGTCCATCGGGTTCTCCCAGTCGTAGAACACTCTTCTCAGGACGCCTTAATTTTCCTCATTAAGACCATAAACTCAGCCATGTTGTGGTTAAGATGCAGTCAGAATGTACCTGATGATTCTTTCCTTACTTTGGTTGCTGAGGTCCTCTGTGCAACAGTTTAACGAACTTTAAAGAGATAGTGCACCCAAAAATGTAAATTCAGCCATTATCTACTCACCCATATGCCGAGGGAGGCTCAGGTGAAGTTTTAGAGTCCTCACATCACTTGCAGAGATCCAAGGGGAGAGGAGGTAGCAACACAACTCCACCTAATGGAGGCTGACGGCGCCCCAGATTCAAACGTCCAAAAACACATCATTGAAACCACAAAATATCTCCATACTGCTCGTCCGTAGTGATCCAAGTGTCCTGAAGCCCCGACATAAAAAGTTGTTTGGAAAAACCTCATTTGAACTCTGTTTTTAGCCTCATTGTAGCCTGCAGCTCTGACTGCCTCTCTGGGCACCGCGCTCATGTGTGTGCGCTTGCGTGAGACCAACGAAAGCACGTGAACACACATGAACGTGGTGCCCATGTCTCACAGTCTCGCGCAAGCGCACACGCGTGAACGCGGTGGCTGAATTTTCATTTTTGGGTGCACTATCCCTTTAAGCATCCCTTAAATATGAGACCAAGATAAGGAGAAAAACTTAAAGAGAATACTTACTGTAAGGATGTTTTGTGCAGCTGGTTCCTGCTTTTTAGCCTGCAAAAAATTCAAGTGACAAAACAAAAATATTTGCCATCGGTGAATGACATCTTATTTGCTGATAGGCTGATGGTAATCGGCTGTTGAGCATGTATATTTGAATCATATTCAATGGTTTAATGGTTTTTACCTGTAGTCTTTAGTCATGCAAGGACTTCAGCATCTCCTGGATATCACTTCAAAACAGTTTCCAAAACCACCACAGTAAAATGTCATAATAATAACTGAACTCATTACATCGTTTTAATTTTTATTTTTCTCTGCGCACAGTTAAATTAAAGATAGGCTGTTGTCTCGGGAATATCTTAGTTGTTATAATGATGTGTTCCCCTTTTAATGGACCGTATAGCAGTTCTGTTTCATGCATCTGGAAGCCTCTGCAGTTTGTGTGTGTGTGTGTGTGTGTGTTATCTGAGCCTTTTCTTGACCTTCAGAAAGTACCGCCATGCCCACTTGCCACGCTCACAGTCGTTCTCCCATTGTGAGAAGTTTGCCTCTGCAGAGGAAAGGTGGAGTTCTGGGCGTGGCCTGCAGACATTTTGGGATAGAACGTGATTTGCAAGGAAAATATGCACGGCATGTGTTTGTGTGTGTGTATATATGTATGTGTGTGTGTGTCTTTCTCCTGCTGGTCCCGGCCGTCTGAAGGTCATGCCATCCCCATGCTCAGCTTCATGGAGAGCTGCCAATGCTGACGGCTGCTGCTGCTGCTGCACTGTGTCTGGCTCCTGCTTCCCCCACTGCAGGGCATTGATTAAGTGGCACAGCTATGCCTCACCTGCTGCAACCAGCCAATACCAATACAGCAGATGCTCCAGCCAGCCAATACCAAAGCAGGGAAAGGTTTGGAGAGGCTGGAGACAAACCGGCAGCCAGCAGACAAGTGTTGTTGTGGGGTTTTTTTCTCCCCTGGTAAAAAAAAGACAGAGACAGTATCATGGAGGAGGAGTAGAAGAAAGAGTGATAAGATGGAGGGTGAAGGGGGGGGGGGCAGAAATGTGAAGAAAATGATGGGAAGAGTGAAGGGTAATGAAGCACGGTGAGATGGATGACAGAGGAGAGAGGGACAATGGCTGTGAAGGAGGGAGATATCGAAAGAGAAAAATGGGAAGAAATACGAGAAAGAAGGAAAAAAAACTGCTTTTGAAAAAGCGACGGGGATGAGCAGACTTGAGGGAAATGGGCGAGGAGACTGTATTCGTGATCACACACATACCGACACGCACGCACACACACACACAAATATTTTGAGCTTTTTCAGGGTGCTTTAATGAAGCTGTCAAGATGAAAAATGAGCTAGTCAAATCTAATAACTCGAGAAGTTAAGAAGCAAACTTTTCATGCAGAACTGTGGAGGAAAGTGGATTCTGTGCTGATGAGTGGAGCAGAAGGAGACGCACAGTATTTGTCAAGAGCTGAAACATTGATCGTATTGCTTTAGTGCAGTTAAAGTATGAGAGGGACCCACCAAAATGTGGATTGATTTGCTGTCTGAGCTATCAGACAGTGTCTACCTCAAGAGTCAATGAACTATAATCATTTACAACTGACTGAATGAGTTTGTGCCTCCTGACACCTGCAAATCTAACTCCAGCACTCAGTCTGTTTCAGTTCTGTTTGGGTCTCCACCAGCTCCTGAGAAAAATGTCTATGTCTTTGGCTGCATAATGCTAACCGCTAGCTTTGTTAGTCTCCTGTTTGGAGCTGCTTTTACCTACATATGTCTTAACTATATCAATGATAACTTTATTTGTATGACACTTATCTAAACGAGGTTACAAATACTTCACAAAGCGCATTAAATAAGACAACTATAAGATTACAATAATTAAAAAATGTTAAGAGCCAAGAAAAACAGTTTGCACAGAAGCAAAAAAAGAACAAAAGGAAGTAAAATACAAAATCAGGCACTGAAAGGGAAAGCTTTCCTATACAAATACGTTTTAAGCAATGATTTAAGAACAGGTAACGTCCGCACCAGTCTTTGGCAAAAACCCAGTCACCTTTAGTTACCAGCCTTGACCGAGCGACGACTTGAGGATCTCAGGTCATGACTTGGAGCATAGGTAGTCAGAAACCATGTTGAGCTCTGAAAGTTATTGATATAATCTTAAAATCTGTAGTTAATATATGACATACGATTTGTCCCAGCCGAAATACGAGCTGCAGCTACTGCAGTTGAGGCCGAGCTGCTGAAGATTTACTGAGGCATGTAAACAATGTGTTACAGTAGTCTAAGTAGTCAAATAAGACTTTCTAGGTCAGGAAAGACACAACTGATTTAATTTTGATAATATTTCGTAGGTGGAAGAAGCGGAATTTAATTATTATTGACATGCAGTTCAAAGTTCAACTGAGAATCAAAAATGATGTCTAAATAGATTTAATAATAGTTGTCAGAGGACCAATGAACAGTTTTAATTTTCTAGCTTGGTGATCAGTGTCAAAGATTATTATTTCTGTCTTGTCTGACTTTACCTGGAGAAAATTACAAGTCATCCATTTCTTAACAGCAGTGAAATGAGCTAATGATACCTGGCTTAAAGGACAGGTAGATTAGGGTGCCATCAGCCAAACAGTGGTAGGATACCCAATTAAAATGACTGATAATGTGTCATTATAGAAACATATAAAGTGAAAACAAAAGAGGACCAAGAATAGATCCCTGTGGCACCCCACACATCAGTGGAGCTTAACTCAATACAAAATCCCAGTGGACACAGAAGATTATCTATCTGAGAAATATGATTCATACCATTTAAAAGCAGTTCCAGACATACCTACACACGACCATGACCAAAGATATCGCCATGTTTCTCTCACGTTGGGCACCTTTCGTCTGGGACAGCCCAAAATTGCACAGTGTATACCAGGCTTAAATCTCTTGTGCAAAGGCAGACTCAACTAGCAATGGTACATTCCGTTTACACCAGGAAGTCAAAATTTCTAAGTTCCTGGTTGAAAATTTCAACTGAAACTCCCTCTAAAGTTGAATTTCTGACTAAGAAAGTTGAAGGAACCTCACCAACCGAGACCTAAAAATAGCAGTAAAAACTTCAGTTATTTACTGTTTATTAGCACTTCTGTCTTATTTGTGTCACATTAAAACAGTCATACACACAGTCCTGTCAGACTTCTCTCTGTTGACACGTTGCCACAGTGCTTGTACGTGCAAAATACAGCATAATGCATTGTTATCAACTGTTACTGCTAACAGTGGCTAACGTGGCCAGAACTAGTACTGTTAACAGTATCTAGGTTTTTCAGCTTGTTGTACTTGAACGCAAACAGCTCAGGTATGATGTCATTCCCAGCTCAGATGTCCAACCTCAGAGGTAAACGCAGCATGAGGATAACTTTTAATAATAATTACAGAATGCAAATAAATTGAATAGCTAATGCTTAAAAAATACCATAATGGTATTAGTAAGGGTTTAACTCAAACATCGGAGTGTGTACATAAACATGTTATGATTGCCAGTGCAATTTAAACAGGACGAGCACCAGTTTTAATCTGCGATGAAATTATAATCATCCAATAATAATTAGATCGAGCTGTTTAATTTTAATGGCCTGTCTCTTTCTGTCTGACCTTCACTATCTCCCGTACGTCTCAGAGCTGGCTGCCGAGGCTGGCTGCAGAGTGTGAATGTGTGTGTGCACCTTTGCTTCGATGCATATGGGTATGTTGCTTGTGTGTTTGTGTGGGCGGGTGCGAATGCATGCAAGCAAATGCCATTTACTGAGTGTCAAATAAGGTAATTACAGACTGAGAACAGCTGCCCAGAACACAGATATTCGTGTATATGCACGAACATGTTTTTATTTTTTTAATATATATAAATGTGGGCACATCCATAAACATGCATATATTCATATTAGATTGTTTTCTGTGGTTTTTATTTGAGAAAGAAGGAGAGATTGTGTGTGAATGGGGTGGGGCAGGCAGCAGAAGAATAAGAGGACCAGACAGAGTCAGACAGACAGTCAGACAGAGAGGCGTTACCTCACACTCTTGTTGTAAGTGGTCTTTCTTTGATTGTCAGCAACTCACATTCCCAGATGTATTATCCCATCTATATTATTAGTAATAGCTCACAGCCGTGTTCGTGCTATTTTGATCCGCCAACAGGGAATAAAAGCTACAGTGATTTGACTTATGTCTCTCTAAAGCTTGAATATATACAGCGTGCTTGAACTGTGGTCCAATGGTTTGAAGTTGCATATAGACAAAATGTATTGTCAGTATTCTGTGAGAATATGGAGCATTTAAAGACGGCTTTTATGACAAAATGTTTTGTTCTTGTTGGGAACAAAAACACAGTGAAGCAGGTCCAGACCTTAAAGCTCTCCACGAAGCAAGATGAATGATATTCTTTTCAATTTAGTGCCTCTTAAAGAGAGAGTGAAGCACCTTATCTATTGACAGTCAGAGGTCACAATATACAATCTTATTACTTTAATTAAGTACTGTAAGGAAAAAAAAGACCTTGACTTCCCTGGTTGGGAGCAGATATTTAAAGTATAATAGCCTACTTGTGCTCTCAGTTTTTTTCTTAAGAGTATAAAACCATTCATCACAGTGAGCGACCTTAAGTGGGCGTCCAGAGTGCAGCCCATTTATTCTGAACGTATGGACTGAATGCATAGTGAGCTGGCCGACTGCACAGGTTCTAGTTACAAATACAATCTGTTGTTCACCACTCCAGTCCAGTTGGTGGCGTTTGCACCTCCAGATAACAAAACGGGTGCTTGTTGTGTGAGGAAATCTGTCCACTCTCATATACTGTAAAACTTTGATTAAAATCCTAGTCCAGTTAAACATTCGGTTCCTCTTACCAGCCCGGTGTGACTACATATGTTGACAAATACACCGCTGTCTCAATTAGACGCCTGGTCTGCTCGCCAAGTAGTTCATTCTTTTCATAGTAGATCTTGGGATGTATTAAACCAGGCTGTTGGCCACCTGAAATTATGTGTGCATTCCTCGATTACCCTGTAAGTTAATCGCTCCAGTTTGTGTCAGAGGGCGCTCCCACACTCAGAGTGAGTATTTCTGAACGCACCACTCACATCATCTTCCTCCATCGTCTAAAACAAGACAACAGAATTTTCTAGCCAGCGCTAGCTAATGTCTGTGGAGAAGTGTTTTGCCTCCAGCTAAGCCCCGCCCACCAAAAAACATCATACTGTTTACAGTAAAAGGGACTCTTGGCAGATACTCAATATTAAGTGACTCAGGACCATGGACATCCCTAGTTTGATAAAATGCTGCAGATTTTACCTTGCAATGACACATTTTTTAAATTGTCAAATTTAATTTTGTCTATTGTGTATATATATTGTAAATACACTGTATACATATATATATATTAGGGCATTAGCAGAAAAGTTGATTTGTCGACGTGTCGCCGTCAGTGGCACAAGTTGTCACCCCCGGGGAGGAGTCAACAAGTCGTGTGTTTTTTCCCTCTCTCTCTCTGTGTGCTTGTGTACAGAAAGCAATCGCTGCCTCTGATTACGCTGATACTTTATCCTTGACGGAATACTATAAGCGGAGCAGACTCCGCGAGGAATGTCTGCAGTCATTCGGGCTTTCATAGTCGAGCGCACTTCCGCATTGTAGTTTCCTGTAAAAATGTCCGTGAAAAGTCCCCGCGATGTGAAAAATACATGCCGAGCAGTCACTGGTGCGCGGAGCGGAGTCCGCACAGTCGTAAAATCTGAGCTTTGCGGACGTCCGCTTTGAGTCCGCGTGGACCTCTGCAGAGTCCGTTCCGCGTATGTTCAGGCCTTGACAGACACACATCACATCTGTGGAGATACTTCACTTTCCTCCGACATGTCAATGTGATGACGTCATCAAATGACTTGTCGACTCGACTTGACTTTATTGACAGATAAGTCGACCTGAAAAAAATTCAAAGTCGTTAATGCCCTAAAATATATATATATATATATATACATATATATATATATATATATATATATATATATATGTATATATATATATATATATGCAGATGATACCTCCATGTTTGCACAGAGACATCAACGTATAAATGGAGTGTATGTGAGCGGCGTCAGGGTGGAGGAGGAGGACTGATGCTGCCAGACTGATACACTGACACACAGAGACATTTCTCTGCTAACAGTTCATCCTCACCTCCTGACAGAACCTGCTGTAAGGTGACCCGACACACGTACAGTCTGCACTCATAGTCTCTCTTTCTAGTGTACACACACACACACACACTGACATGAAACACTAGATGCATGTACAGGATGATATGCAGTGTAGCTGCACTCCACTGAGAAAACACAGATGTATGAGATAGATGCAACTTTCAGACTTCAACCGTCCCCGACAGCCTTGAACCTGCAGCCTCTCTCCGCTCCGCCTGGTATGCATGGAGCACTCATGTTTTTCGTGTGTGTGTGTGTGTGTGTGTGTACATTTTTGTGTGTGTATACTTTATGTGTGTGTGTTGCAGTAACAGAACAAAGGATCCTTTTGTACAACAGGCCCGTGGCTTTAACGTCTCCTCCACAAACACATTGTGTGCTGCATGTATTTTCATGTATGCTCATGTGTGCTGCCCACATGTGTGTGTTTTCTCACTCAGTGTTTATATGAAGAGACTCGAGCTTGAGTTCAGTGTTTGTGTCCCTGTGGAGTGCAGCGTTCGCCCCGGGCCGGGCTGACTTTAGGCCTTCTGCTTTTTGTCAGACCCCACTCGCCTTTCTCTCCTCTGGCTATGATCCACAGACTTCTGCTGCAGCTAATGCTAATCCTTCTCCTGACAGCTCCTTAAAACAGCTCCACCACTGCTGTCGTGAAGGCAACGTTTTCAATTGGATTCCAAGAGATGCATGAAGAAAGGATTGTTACGAGCTGACAGATCAAAAGTTTAGTATAAAATATAGACTGTCTCTTGAACAACAAAGAAAAACATCAGTAATGAGTCTACGTACTTTACTTGGACTTGATTTGGCTCCTGGCACCAGTTTGACTGGCTTGGATCCATTTCAGGCAGAAACACTGTCATTTTTATGCCTCCGTGTCGGCGATATGCGTGGCTGGAGGCATCATTTTTGTGTTGTCTGTCCCATTCTTGTGAGTGTGATCTCTCAAGAACGCCTTTAGAAAATGTCTTCACATTTGGTATAAACATCCACTTGGACTCAAGAATGAACTGATAACATGTTGGTGGTCAAAGGTCAAAAGTAATCGTAACCTTGTCGGTCTCATTCTTGTGAACATGACATCACAAGAATACCTTCAGGGATTTTCTTTTACCAAATTTGGTACAAAGTTTCACTTGGACTCAGCAATCAAGTGATACAACTTTGGTGGTCAAAGGTCAAGGTCACTGTGACCTTGTGTCCATCTTATTCTCTTGAATGTAATATCTCAAGACCTTGATGGCGTTGCCTCAAATTTGGGTCAAACATCCACTTGGACTCAAGAGTGAACTGATTCGAAGTTGGTGGTCAAAAGTAACTATGACTTTGTCTGTCTCATTCTTGTGGATGTGATATCTCAAGACCACTTTTAGAGCACAAATATTCACTTGGACTTACCAATGAACTTTGGTGTCCATAGTTCAAAAAGTCAACATGACCTCACAACATTCATCCTAAGAAAGCCTCGAGGGTTTTTTTTGTTTTCAAATTTTCACAGAGTTTCTCTTGGACACAGAAAGTGATTAGAATCGGTGGTCAAAGGTCAAGGTCACTGTGACCTTGCTTCCATCTTATTCTTATGAAAGTAATATCTCAGGAAGGCCTTTCCTAAAATTTGGTACAAACATCCACTTGGACTCGAGAATAAACTGATTAGATGTTGGTGGTCAAAAGTAACTGTAACCTTGTCTGTCTAAGATATCTCAAGACAACCTTGAGAAAAGTTTTTCAAATTTAGCACAAACGTTCACGTAGACTTAACAGTGAGCTGTGGTCTATCTGTCCGTCCGCCTCATTCTTGTGAACACTATCTCTCAAGAACGCCTTGAGGGAGTTTTCTCAAATTTGGTACAAACATCCACTTGGACTCAAGAATGAACTGACTAGAATTTGGTGGTTGAAGGTCAAGGTCACTGTGACCTCACAAAACATGTGTCTCACCCTCTGTATTTCTCCTGCACACTTGGCATATGGAAGACGTTTCAGTTCTGCGACCTTATCTCTAGATTCCACATAATTCTACATACTGAACCTTAAAATCACTTAATTTTCAGATTGAAGGTCAGTTTTGGTTGAATTTTGTAACTATCGTTTGGTATTTTGTTTCAGACTGAAGGATTAAATCACGACTACAGCTCTGCATCACACCTCTATGACACCTACTGTAAGGCGCAGAGGTGTTGTGGCATTTAGTATTTCGTAATACGTGGTTTCTCATAAACAAAGTTGAAATGTTGAAACAGATGGCCACAACATAAACCTACAGTATACATTGTGGTATTAACTCATCCAGGAGATTCACATCTGTTGAGAAACACTAAGAATACAGTTTAAAGTTAACTAGAAATGGGAAAGAATTCTTCCAGAAAGGAGCAGCTCCTTCTGTCTGCAGCTCTATACCAGGCTTTAAGGCAAGGGAAGTTGACTTGTATAGAACTTGTACTTTTAAACAAAAAGGCAATTCAACATACTGTACATATGAAATACACATGAGTAACCATAGCAACTAAATTGATTGCTCTAGGTAAACAGTTCAAGGTACCCCCAGGAGTTTTCTTGGTAACACAGTTTGTAAAAAAAATGCATTGTGTGTGTCCTTGAGGTCTAACAAAGGTGTTTTGGACGACTTGACATTGAAGTCGTCGAAAGTCTGGCGTAAAACCATCTCTGACAATAATGTAGTATAAAGAGTGAGAAAGTCCAGCCTGTTCTCATACTGATGCTTGGTCAGTGATTTCAGCCTCAGGCACTGACACCTGAAGTCACCTTTCAGTGGTTGTTGGACCCATCCACCACCTGCCTGCCCTACTTGAACTGTGGTCCCTTTAACTTTCACTGTTGTCCTGCTGTGTAAGAGCCACATATCACGCCTGCTTTTTTCACCGGAAGTCACTGACCAAGCTCCATTCTTCGATAACTTTAAAGTGAGACTGGGTTGGCCTCGCCCCCTTAACTTTCGTTGTTGTCCCACAGCATTTCAACCTGCCCCTGCCAGGCGCCATGAAACAATAATTTCAACTGGTCGCTAGCATGCTGACGTGAAAGGACGGCTTTTTTTTTGTCGGTGTCTGACACCAGAAGTCACTGACCAAGCGCCTGATTTCGACGTCTTCAAAGTGAGACCGGGTTGGAGGGATGGGTGGTCAAACAAACGCAGAACTTTTACCCGATAGACAAACATCAGTGTCCCAGGTTTTCTTTTCTTTTTTAAAAAAAAAAAGGTTATATTGCTGACAATGTGTCAGGGAAGCAGCACGTCACCTTGCATCATAGGATTTCTTTGACTCGTCCTCGTCTATTATTTTCCTCTACCTGGACACTTGGTTGTGCGTTAAAAATTTGATGCATCAAGTGTCATAAGCCACAGGCTGATGTGTCTGTTACTATCCCTCTCTTTAATATTTTACCCGTCCCTATCCACATGATTATGCTCTGAAGAAATTCATGTTTATTTATGTTGCACCAAAATAAAAAATACAAAATACATGAAATAGAAAAGACTGAACTTTCAGTGGAGGAGAGGAGGGAGTCCCTGAGTGACACTGGCATGGTATTTCTTTCTTGAAGGCATTGACTGAAAGTGTCCAGTGTTCACACCACTTGACATAAATTCAGTCTTTTTCAACATCGTCAAAACACTGATGGTGGTGAAAATTTAAGCTACGCATCCTCAGCTGCACACACACACTGTACAGTACACACACACACACACACACACACACACAGTATACAGCCTATGTAATCCCATCGTCTGTGACTGCCCATCCCTGTGTCTTGTGTTTGTTTGTGTTGTATCTAGTTCCCAGTGCCATATGCTATCCGTAGCCAAAGGTATCACGCTCTGCGGCAGGCCCTCAGTAGCCTGCTGTTCTCAGGGCTCGGCTCTTCTTGTCCAAACAAAGACAGCACTGACAAACACAGTAAAGTATTAGAGTTCGTGATGAAAGTTTCAGAGCAGAGACTCACATATTGTTTTACTGATTCACTTTCCACACAGCTATGCACCTCCATCACAGTAGCCCCGAGCTCTGCTGCAGCCACCGGCCATCAGCAAGGAAGGCTTCCTTTGAAAATCAGTGTGCATGTTCCACTGCTGCGATGCATTAGCAATGCACTTTAAAATACAGTGCTAATGAATTGCAGCAGTGGAGCTATGTACACTGGTTTCAAATTTAAATATACAGTAAAACAAAGGAATGACACGCCAACACGTCTTTCACAACTATCAAGTCTACATCAGGTGTCCTCCTGCATCAGCTGTTGATGTTCTGGGACCCCAAAACCAACGTCAGGATGTCAACAAAAGCACATGGTTAGGTTTAGGACAAAAAAAAATTACTTGGCTCTACATTCATACGGTAAGCCAATGCTGGGCTCCCTGGAGATAGTCAGGGATTTGTTGGGCCCATCCATCTTCCCTCCCGTCCACTCTATAGGAACTTTCCAACTCCTTAAATTACATTGTTACAGACAGTGTTTCAAGCTGACGCCACCCAACGGCGTGTCATTCCACTGGGAAAGGTGTCTGACACAGAAACACATCCTCACTGTGACCTCGTCACATGTCCACGTTTGGTCATGGACTTTCCACGTCCACATATGGCGTCCAAGGTACCCTGGGTGTGTTGGTTGTTGACGTTCTGGGACGCCGTGTCAACTTCAGCCTGTTACATGCATTGTCTGTTTTCAAAATACACTTCTGTTTTCACAGGAAATGTACAGTTTGCATACAGTCTCTTTCAAAATAAAAGCACTATGGTGGTACAACACCACGAATTGACCTTCAACAACAAATACACGTGGTTGGGTTTAGGAAAAAAGAACAGGGTTTGGCTTTATTATCTCACATCACGTGAACACCACTCTCTCCGGTGAAAGTCGGTGTTTGTTGGACCCATCCACCACCCCTCCTGTCGACCCAAACTGAGACAATCGCCACTTTAACTTTCCCCCTGAAGCCTCCAAGCACTGTTAAACTATGACGGCGACCAGCTGCGTATCATACTAAGATTAAAGGATTTGAAATTTATTTATTTGAAATTTCTTTATTTGGATAAACACCTTGAGATGCATCATCTCGTTTTCAAGGGGGTCCAGACATATAAAAAACATGGACTCAACAATACACAAAAACAGAAACCTATAGACAAAACAAGCAATACAGCAATATACAGCAAAGAAGAACCACAGTTAACATCATGACAACATTAGGACAATACAACCATAAGAAGGCCACAATGACCAACACTGAAACACTGAAACAACAGCAAATAATGTATATGATCAAATCACCAGAGGTCACACGGTTTCAATGAAAACAAGAACAGGCCACCTTAAAGTGAGGAGACAAATGACTCTTGAAAATAACAAACGATGAAATAGATCTGATGTTAGCTGGTAAATTATTCCAACCTGTTGGTGCTTTAAACATAAATGATCTTCTGCTGATTTATTGACTCTAGGAACAGAAAAATAGAGATGAGTAGAATGTCTGATATGATAATTTGATGTATACGGTATAAGAAACTGCTGTAAATAAGGTGGATAATTAAAATAAATACATTTATATATAAGATGTAACCAGTGCATATGTCTTCTCACATTCAATGATGGGCAGTCGAGTCTATTATACATTATGCAGTGATGGGTGAAGTAAGGGCAACCTAGAACAAATCTACAGAGTCTATCATAGGTTGTGTTAAGTAAAGCAAGATCAGATTTGTGAGCATTTTGATATATGACATCACAATAATCCATGATTGGAAGTATCAGTTGAGTGGAAAGTTTCTTGCGGACACTGAATGTAAAACAGTTACGGGAGCGATATAACATATTAATACCAAAGTTGACTCTCTGTAGAACATGATTTATATGAAGTTTAAAAGTAAGTTCAGAATCTAGCCATACACCGAGATATTTAAAACTGTCAACTTTATGCAATGATGAGCCGTCGTTACAGTTTATAACACAACAACCAGGTTTGGATTTTAATTTTTGCTTGGTACCAAATATCGTGATATAGGATTTTGATTTACTGATAAGTTATGACAAAATAACCATTCCTGAACTGAGGTGAAATCAGATTGAAGACAGGATTGAATTTGTGGTACGTCAGGCCGGGATGTATATATGACGGTGTCATTGGCATAAAGTTGAACACGGCACGTAGCAAGATTTGATGGTAGATCATATAGAAAATAACAGTGGGCCGAGAGTCGACCCCTGGGGAACACCACATTGCTGAATAAGCAGATCAGACTGAAATCCATTCAAGACAACACACTGTTTTCTGTTGTGAAGGTATGAGCTAAACCACTGAATTGCACTGAGAGAAAGGCCTATACTGTACAGTTTGTCTAGCAGCAAATAACGATCAACAAAATCAAAGGCTTTAGTTAAATCAATGAATATCGCACCAGTGAGCTCACCATTATCTGCAGCAGAGTACACATCATTCGGAAACTTTAAGAGGGCAGTTGTTGTTGAGTAATTAGACCTGAAGCCAGACTGGAATTGTGTTGATTGTTGATTATAAATTAACTTTTCAGATACTTTAGCAATGGAACAAATGATTGAAATTGGCCTGTAGTTATTGGTGTCAGGTACATCACCAACTTTATGGAGTGGAGTGACGCGAGCCCATTTCCAGACAGCTTGTAACTCACAGGTGGACAGTGAAAGGTTAAATAAATCAGCAAGTGGATGTATTATAACGTGAAGCTAGTTTGATGAACCTGTTCTCTAGACCATCAAGTCCTATGCTTCTGTTCATTTTCAATTCAATGATGGCGTTCTGGACCTCTAATGGAGAGATTTTCCGAAATGAAAAAGAACTGGAACATGCTGAAATATTGCTAGAGGTGCACGTAGACAGATAGGATTCAGATAGTAATGAGGAACAGACAGTCAAGAAATACTGGTTGAAGGTTTGGGCAATAGATAAGGAGTCATGAAGTATAATATTATCAGCTCTCATTTTATTAATAGTATGTTTATCAGATGTACTAGTAATAGTTTTAATTTTATTCCAAAATTGTTTAGGGTTCTTAAAGTCAGAGGTGAGAGATTCTTTATAGTCGTTGGATTTTGCATTACGGGTTTTTGTTTTGCTCATATTACGTAGTTGCCGGTACACTTCCCAGTCAGCATTATCTCGTGTTCGACGATAAGTTGCCCATGCTTTATCCCTCTCTCTGAAGAGACTGATAAGTTCGGAATTAATCCAAGGGAGATGTTTGCCCTTAACTTTAACGGTTCTCCAGGGTGCATGTTTGTCCACGACTTCAGAAAATTCTTTGGGCAGAAAATCCCAAGCATCCCGAACATATGGAATAAGTTGATATCTATCCCAATTAATGTTTATCAGATCGTTAATAAACAGATCAATGTTCAATTTTTTAAATTGTCTGATTTTAATCAATTTAGGGGGAAATTTAGATAATTTAATCTTCCATACACAAAAAACAATTGAATGATCACTATCTACTATAGAATGGCTTTATTTTGTCAGCGTCTGAAGCCACAACTCACTCCCCAAGAGCTGGATTTCAACGACTCCAGCGTGAGGTTGGATTGGAGAACTAGCAAAGGAGATGCTTGGTCAGTGCTTACGCGTTAGACACCAACGAGAACTACCAGACATCGTCTCTTTCAAAATAAAAGCATCCCAACGAATGTTTTTTCTCCTTCAATAACAAACACACGTGGTTGGTTTTAGGAAGGAAGAACAGGGTTTGGCTTTACAGTCTTACAGGAAGTGACCACCGGCCTCCTGGGTGAAAGTTGGTGGTTGTAGGACCCATTAACCACCCCACTCAGACGACCGCTGCCTTAACGTTCGTCTCACTGCATTTACCCCTGATGCTGCCAGCTGCGTGTCATGCCGACATGAGAAGATGCCCTTTTTTGTGTTTCTGTGAAACAAAATAAAACCAAAAATGCCATTACCTCTGCTGACACTAACAAGATTTGAATTCAGATTTTATAGGCAATTATCTACCTTTATTATTTATTATTTTGATCTGCTGTATTTTGCAATAAAGTTGTCAATTCAGTATCAAAGCCAACATCAGTGCTTAATGTACAAAATCCACAGAAACTCCACCTATAACGCACGATCCTTTATAATGTGTTATAATAAAGTGGTCATCATTCAACATATGGAACGCAGATGATAGGAAATAAAAAGAACTGGACTGGCCTGAGAGAGAGACATTAGTTTCCAAACATGTTTCTGATGTGAGAAACTTGTAAATGTCGACATGATTTGATCCATCTGGCTTCCCGTAATACAGACAGTTAAAAACATTAGATTACTATGACACAGTCTGCTGTCTCATACGTGCCTGGAAAATAACTGACCTCACTACTGCAAATGATCTATCATTAATAGTGAATAGATACAGTGTAGTTAATGGAGGGGGTCCCTTCTTTGTGTCATCACTGTGGTTAGGTGAGGACGGAGAAAATAACCTCGATGATATCACAGTGATGTCACCAAAGTTACTGTATCCATATTTTGTCTCAAGACAAAAAGCCTGTCATGAAATGCAGGTGTGAAAATGGAGTTACTGTTGTGATGCATCATGGGAAATGTAGGAGCCTGGGTTTCTGGGGTGTGACTCTAACTCAACGATTTTCACAAAGTCACATGAGGTGACAGGTGAAGATGGCACGCTGGTCACCCAAAAAGCTCCCTGCATTTCATACCCAGTTAATACAAGTTGGACTTTGATTACACATCATTGAAACACTCGGGAATGTCTAGAACCAAACACAATACCAAAAACAGCGAAGAGGAAAATGACACACTTGAATTTGGCTCAGCTCGAAACCTGGTCTCAGTCCGAAGTTGTTGAAATCCGGTGCTTTGTCAGTGACTTCGGCGTCGGACACCAACAAATTCAGCCGTCCTTTCACGTTGCCATGATACGCAGCCGATCACTGATATTGTTTAATGACACCAGGAGGTTTTTGGGGGAAACGTGGTGAGACAACAAAAGTTAAGGTTGTGGAAGTCCACGTAGGACAGGTGGGACGGGTGGTGGATGGATCCAACAACCACTGACTTTCACCCAGGAGGCCGGTGTAAGATTGTAAAGTCAAACCCTGTTCTTTTTTCCTAAACCCAACCACGTGAGTATGTTGTTGAAGGAAAAAAAAGACCAATTTGTGGTGTTGTACCAACTACTCAGTGCTTTTATTTTGAAAGAGACTGTATGCAAACTGTACATTTCCTGTGAAAACAGAAGTGTATTTTGAAAACAGACAATGCATGTAACAGGCTGAAGTTGACACGGCGTCCCAGAACGTCAACAACCAACACACCCAGGGTACCTTGGACGCCATATGTGGACGTGGAAAGTCCATGACCAAACGCGGACATGTGACGAGGTCGCAGTGAGGATGATGTTGTTTTTAAACGTGGCTTATTTCTTGTGAGAATTTGGTTTGATGACCAACATTTCTCTCACAGCTGTCAACTTCCACTTCCTCAGACAGCTCGAAATCACAGTGAAAAATGTTATAAAGCTGTCTGAGTGTTGAAGGCAGAGAAATAAGACACAACAGTGCAGTGACTTGTTTCTGAAACACGGGCTCTCAATATCGTCATGTTTGGACGTCACCGTGCCGCTTCCAGGAACTAAGAGAGGCCAACATGGCTGCCAGGCGCTGCGTTACATCACCTGGAAGCCCTCTGCATGGCTCTGACATTGGCCTTGGGTGTTCTCAGTAAATGAATTAAATGCATCCCTCCCCTCCACTCATTTATTTGACTTGAAGACGTGATTGGCTTGGCAGCTATTTTTGACTCCCTGTGGAAGTTTTTTTAAAAATCCTTGGCAACTCTGATGATTGTCCTGAAACCAACCTGTAATCATTTAACGCACTGTACTTGTTTAGAAAAAAAAAAAAGAAACTCCTTCACACTGCTGTCCTAGAAATTCTCTTTCAACTGCTGTTGTGTATTCTGTTTGAAGCCCGGCTTGACAGCTTCATTTGTGAAGTGTCTCAATTAGGCAGAATATTTCTGCCGACATATCTCGACGCCCAGACTGTCTCACTAGAACATGAAAGCCCGGGCTTAAGGAAGTCATCACACACCTCGGCAGAGAGAGACAGTCACACACTCGTGCGTGCACACACACACATGCAAACACTAAAAATAGAGGCAGCTATCCTACTAACGCTGGTTAATGCTCCTCACCCCAGACAGTTGGATTTGCATCTCTTTAATGTGCTTTTTTCTCCTCTCTCCTTCCCTTCCCTGCGTTTCTCCTTTTCTCTCTCTGTCTTTCTGTCTTGTGTGAAACAGTCTGGTCTCTTATAGGAACTCTCAGGAGGGCTTGCAGTGCATGTTGGGAGGGAGCTTTTTGTATCAGAAAAGCAAGAAAAAAGCAGGCTGAAAAGATTTCAACAATTGTGGTAATTAGAGATTTTGGAAAGGCGAGACACCCCCACCACCACCACCTACCCCACCTACCCCACCTACCCCACCTCTCCCTCTCTGTCTCACACACTTTCTCTCACTCAGGTCTTTCAGGCCACTGTAATGGCCTCCATCTGGCCTGTGAGGGGGGGGGCAAGAAAGGTATTGAGTCCCTGGGCTGTATAGGACGGCCATCTGGGCTGGGCCACTCCCACAGCTCTGAGGCCACTTCTCAGCTGTCCCAACCGACCAGCCGACAGGCCCACTGGCCTTCTACACGCCACGACCCCATGTCAGGAACAATGACAACAATAGGTCCAGGCCCACTTACTCCATTAAGCCCATGCGAGTCTTCTGATAAATAGTCAGCATTGCAGTCGGCCTGAAGGCGGTGTCACTCTGCTAGCATGCAGTTAGCATATTGCCATATTGCAGAGAGCGTGTTAGTGCAGAGCCAGTTGGGCTCCAGCCAGTGTGCATTGTGTTTGTCAAGCTCAGGAGCGGAATATTCCTTCACTGGAGGGGGGGCAGAACTGTGACGCCATCATCAGCTGTCTCTGTCCCAAAAACCATCCCAGTGTCACTGTATTAAAATACTACTAGTGTTTGTTTTTTCTTTAATAGACAATTATATAAAGATAAAAAACGACTGGTCAGCTCACTGAGTGTAAAAGTCCAGGGAGTCCAAAACACATCCGACTGCAGTTAAAGATTCCTTGGATCACAGGTAAACCAACATGTTTCTACCGGAGAGTCTTCATCATGGTTTAAAATGCATTGGAAACTGGTGTGCAGCTTAAAAACTCATGTAGAAGTCATGTGATCATGACTGAGATGAGATAAATATACACTGAGCGACTCACACGTCTGGTGATGAGAAAAAAGAGGTTTAACTCCAGATATAGAGAAAGAAAACAACAGAGAAATAGAAAAAATAATCATTATATACTGTGACAAACCTGCACATTAAGTGACAGAAAATGAAACATATGCAATAAAATTTAAGAAAAATATGACAAAGACAAGAAACAAACAGCAGGTATAAAGCTGGAATACATGACAGTAGGAATAAAGTTAAGTCTAAAAACTTCATATGGCTCACACATAAAAATATACGTACAAACGCATGTCAGCACAAACAGTGTACATTTAAACCCACTCATCAGGGTTCACCCTCACTAATCAAAAGCATAACAATAATATCAGATACTAATAATTTTATTGCATATTTATTGTGATGCAGAACAACCACTGCTCCACCCAGCGTGGTAAATCTGTGTGGAATTATCACTAATTCCACACAGATTTGGGGATCTTGGATTAATGATGTCTTTCGCCTGATCCTTCCAAAGTCCCGTTTACTATGAGATTTGTTTTGATTTCATATGTTTTTCTGTATTCACTGTGTTCCATGCCTTTTTTTAAGACAGTATGGCTTCCTTTTATGTGCCTCACAGTTTGCCATTAAGTGTTAAAAAAAACTACAACTCCCAGGAGGCGGAGCTTCTACCACCAGGTGTGTTGCATCAAGGCACAGTTTTGTTGCTGCTCTCTGTGTCAACAACTGCTGCCGTCCGGTATGTTTCTTACTGCTGCAAAACGTGCTTTTTTGCAGCAGTAATTGACGTTAACATCACTGACAAATCTTCGGTATTTCATGAGCTGGGAATGAGAACAAGTTGACATATCCCTGGTTGTGTGCAATTTCAGATACCTAGGCAAAGTAGTAGCAACACACAGAGAGCACAAAGTTTTCCCGTCGTCTCATTTTTACAGAATAGAAAAGAACATTTCACCAGAATATTTTGAAGATGTTATAGAAATGCTACACTTGTGGGCCAGGTAGTCAGTAAGACTCTTAACCCATACCATATGTATCATATATGATCCTTAAGAACCAATAGTGCCTGTATCAGATCACGTATATGAACAAGCCATCATCAGCTCAAAGTCGTCGAAAACCGGAGCTTTGTTAGTGACTTCAAGCGTCAGACACAGACGAAAAAAGCTGTATATTACATGAGATGTTAACTATGTCACCTTATAAATAAATAAATAATAGTTTCACCTGGAAAACAAACAGCGGTCTCCTGGGTAAAAGTTCTGTGTTTCCACCACCCGTCCCTCCAACCTGGTCTCATTCTGAAATCATTAAAACCCAGCACTCGGTCACTGACTTCAGGTGTGAGTCACACGACGAAAAACGTAACCACGTGTGTGTTTGTTGAAGGAAAAACTTCAAATTTGCGGTGTTGTACCGATGCTTTTATTTTGAAAGAGACTGTATGCAAACTGTGCATTTCCTGTGAAAACAGAAGTATATTTTGAAAACAGACAATGCATGTAACAGGCTGAAGTTGACACGGCGTCCCAGAACGTCAACAACCAACACACCCAGGGTACCTTGGACGTCATGTGTGGACGTGGAAAGTCCATGACCAAACGTGGACATGTGACGAGGTCACAGTGAGGATGTGTTGGCTCAAGATATCCTTCGTATTCAGTTAGTACAGTGTTGTTGTGTTGACTCTGTATTTCAGTTCAGACTCTGCACGTTAACACAAATAGTACAGATCGAACTCGTGTTTCTATCAAGTATCAGACTCTCACGACGAGGGTTTATAATAATATATGCTAAACGCTTAACCAGACCACTCAAATGATGTTGAACCAAACACATAACAGAATCTAAGACCCAGAGCTTCAGCTGTTTATTTATTAAACAGCCGCCGGCACTCGAAATGTCTGATAATCTAAACACAGTTTGATTTCCTCAAGATCCCTCCAAACATAAACAGTCCATCCTGTTAGAGCCAACTGTATACAGTATATTTATTCACCCTGTTTTAAATAAAGTCTCCTGCTGATCGGCTGCTCATGAGTAAATAATTTGAAATAAAGCTGTGTATTAGTTTCTGTGGCAGTAGGTATCATTAGATTGAATCCATTCAGATTCCCTGAGCATGCTGTGTTTACATTTTGGGGAGGAGAGAGTTATTGAATGAGGCTCTGCCCGTCGAGGAAACCTCCACCAGAACCAAAGAACAAGAATCCTTTGCTTTGGTTACACTAATCTCTGTGGGATCATGAGGATAAATAAATCTGACCTTAATGTCCAGATCCTCCGTATCTGATTACGATGACATGTAGATTATTCACAGAATATTTGAGGATGTCTGAACAAGGACTCTTCACCAAAACAAATATATTCTGCTTTATGATACAGCATTGAAGAGTGTTACCAATACATTTAAATCTTAAGTCAACAATAATTTTAATTTATTTTTTATTGCAACACAAACATAGAAACTTGTTGATTACACCAAACTGTTTGGGTGCGGACACACCAAACCGACATCAAAGAACTAGCGTCAACGAAAGCCAACTGTTGCGTCGTCTACGTCGCCTCACGTCGCCCTGTGTCAGTTGCATTTGAACACACTACACGGACTACATCCGACGGCCAAGTAGCACGTACGTTCTGCGCCTGCGTGAGAGAGAGCGGAGTGAGAGAGTGGTACATCCTGTCAGCCGAGGGGTTTCCTATCTGTGCAGCCGAGCACCGCAGCACCTCCACGGACTATTACATCCAGACGGTCCCGGTGTTTCCTCCTCAGGCTCCACTTCACTCAGCTGCCCGATAAACCCGCTGCTTCTTCCCACTTTAACCTGAATAACAAACCAGGGCTCGGTGCTCCGGTTGGATCCAAACGGAGAGCCGGGGCTAGCTCAGAGACTAGCGGAGGCTAACTGGCTGTGCTTCCCTCCGGTCATGCTGCGGCTAACGCTCCGCTAGCCGCTCCCAGCTAGCTCCGGTTTGTTATTCAGGTTAAAGTGTGAAGAAGCAGCGGGTCTGTGGGGCAGCTGAGTGAAGTGGAGCCTGAGGAGGAAGCACCGGTTAGCCCCGGTTTGACTACAGGCAGATTCACTCTCTACAGGGGCGAGGAAATAAAACCTGAACAGCCAATCAGAGTGATCTCTCTCACCGACAAGCTCTGCCGCCGATTCAACGTGCTCAATCGACCGAAAAGCCGCCAACGCTGAAGTGCCGACAGTGCGGGACACACCGCAAAAACTAGGGCGACAGACGCTCACCGACGGCCCGACTTTGGTCGACGGCCGACCGTCGGCTTGGTGTGTCAGGGCCTTTTAATCCAGCGATCCCCCCAACACACACACACACACACCTTTCCCTTCCACCAACCAACATGAGCAACCAGCTCGTTCTCATCCCGAAGTCGTCAAATACCATCACTTTGTCAGTGATTTCAGTGTCAGACACCAGCGCCAAAAGCAGCCTTTCACAGCAGTTTGCTTCGCAGACGGGTCAATCCAGTCTCACTCCAATGTCGTGAAAAACCAGTGCTTGGTCAGTGACTTCCAGCGTCAGACACCAACGAAAAAGCCGTCCTTCATGCCAGCATGATATGCAGCCAGTTGCTGTTATTGTTTAATGGCACCCAGCGGCATCAGGGAGAAACGCAACAGGACAACATCAGCGACAATCAGCTTTCACCTGGGAGGCCGGTGTTCACTTCCTGTAAGATTGTAAAGCCAAGTGCTGTTGTTTTGTCCTAAACCCAGCTGTATGTGTGTTTGGAAAACGTAACCAAGTACGTTTGTTGTTGAGGGAAAAAAAGGTCAATTTGTACCAACGTAGTGCATTTATGGAAAGTCCATGACCAAACATTGATACGTGATGACGTTGGCGTGGGACCATGTTGGACAGGTGGCATCAGTCCATTATCTTAATTTATTAATTCAACCATTATTTAACCAGGAAGTCCCTTTGAGACTGAAGAGAGACCTGGCCGAGGTAGCAGCCGATCAAAACACATTTAAAAGGCAACAGTTACAACATATAAAACAAAAATCCTCAATAAAACAACAACTATTCAAACACTGTAGCCTCGCAAGAGAAACAAGCACTTGTCTCTATCACCACATTATTTTATTAAGACCTTGAATTCATCAATGGATGTAAGTGTTTCTACTTTTTAGATCTTTTTGAAGATGTCCAAGGTGTACAGTACAGTAGGAGGGTTCATTACAAAGCAAGCACTTGAAGGAGCGTAGCTGGAAACTACCAGAGCTGACACACAGAAGGGAGCAGAGGTCAGCTGGAAGTTTGCCCAGTATTGCTTTATGGATAAAAATATACCAGTGCTGCTGTCTGTGAGTGGTCAATGGTGTCCAACCCATAGAGAATGCAGTGATGAGTCAGGGACTCTAATAAAATGTAGAGATGCGTGGTATACTGAATCACGGCTACGTAAAATGGAGGAGATTGCATGCAGCCAGACAGCACCTGTTGCAGCGGAATGATCCACTGCTGGACGGCGTCAGGTTAAAACGCTGCCAATAACGACGTAATATAAGGAGCTGGAAAGTCCCTATAGAGCGGGTGGGAGGGGAGGGGGATGGGTCCAACAAACCCTGGACCTGGGAGACAAACCTGGGAGCCTGGTGTTTGCTTCCAATATGTAGAGTTTTTACTGCCCAAACCTAGCCACGTGGTGTTGCTGCTGTCCTGGCGTTGGTTGCAGCATCGTAGAACATCAACAGCAGACGTAGGAGGATACTGAACGTTACATGTAGACGTGACAAAGGAGTGATATGTGATGTCATGGTAGGACAAAGCGTCCTTATTTAGACAGAAGATCCTTTCAGTTAGATGTCAGATTTGTCCACATTAAAATTGTGTTTGCATTGTTGACTCTTGCTGACGATAGTTCCGGGTGAGAAATGTCCAAAAAGCTCCGACATCAGTGAATACTTCAGATATCATGTAGAGGTTTCCAACGCTGGCCTAAAATCTTCGTTTTCCAGAAGCGAACCCATCGAGGGATCTGACACCTGCGTTAGGAACCGCTGTTTTAAAGAGATAGTGCACCCAAAAATGAAAATTCAGCCATTATCTACTCACCCATATGCCGAGGGAGGCTCAGGTGAAGTTTTAGAGTCCTCACATCACTTGCAGAGATCCAAGGGGAGAGGAGGTAGCAACACAACTCCACCTAATGGAGGCTGACGGCGCCCCAGATTCAAACGTCCAAAAACACATAATTGAAACCACAAAATATCTCCATACTGCTCGTCCGTAGTGATCCAAGTGTCCTGAAGCCCCGACATAAAAAGTTGTTTGGAAAAACCTCATCTGAACTCTGTTTTTAGCCTCATTGTAGCCTAGATAATGGCTGAATTTTCATTTTTGCGTGCACTATCCCTTTAAGATAAATCATACTTTGCTGTAGCATTTGCTAAAGCTAAACAATGATTCATGTGTTAGCATACAAAAAAAACTACAACTCTGATTACGTATTCAGCACCTTATAAGCCATTATACCTTTAGGTTTCTCCGTTATCCACGATGTTCACCAGTGCTTTCAAAATCTCACTTTAATTTTTATCCCCAGACATCTTTCTTGCTTTCTCCTGTCTCGTTTTGGCTGTAAATGTCTCGGGGCTTCTGGGGAAAGGTGTTCGTTTAAATCAGAAATATTGTATATACAACAATATCATGTGGTGTTGTGAGAAATACCATCCTTATCTTGACATATGACTGAACCACATACTGTTGAGAAAGGTCGTGTCCCGAGGCTGGGTTTTTGTTATTTGCCTTTTCTTTTGTCACAAGTTACGGTTTCACTTCAGCTCCTACAAATACCCTGAAAGCAACAACTCTGTCAAACAAAGTGCAAACCTTATCTGACTCAAGTCACAACTTAAAAGCAGTATTATGATGCTCGACGGACAGGCAGAGACCAGTTTGTACTAATTAAGATAAGTATTGGACCATGAAGAACTCCTTTCACAGCCGGAAAAGAGTTGAAATGTTTGACAAGCTGCAGTAAACCTTACTGGTTCAGTTTTCACTTAATGGCAGTCAATTGATACACGGCAGTCCAGCCTCGGAAATCTGCATTTTCCCTCCTTTTTCCTCTGTTTTGTTATTTCAGACTGCAGCTCAAGGCTGACTGAGCACATTTAGCATGAGATCTGCCAGGAGACTGATATTGTAGCTTTCCTCTGAATCGCCAGACACTTCTAACAGATTGGTTTCCCCGGGATCTCAAATGAAATCAGGAAAATGAATTGGAGCTCATGTGCTGTGGTGATTAAAGAAGCTGTGTCTAAGTTTTAGGGAGATTCAGTGGCGTCTAGCGGTGAGGAATGCAGATTTCAACCAGCTGACACTTCTCCCTTTAAGAATTGCTTCAGTGTTTATGGTGTAGGAGGTTTTTACCAGGAGCTGAGTTACCCACAGAGCTCTCCTCCTCTCCAAAACCAACAGACCAGCTGATTTAAACCACTGAATAAATCAGTTTCATGTTACAATCAGTGTTTCTTCTACACTGTTTGGCTGCTCACCCAGCACCTGCTATGTGTGCTCACATTATTTTGGATCCAGATGTTCAAGAAGTTTTGACTGTGAGCCTGATTATCCACAGAGGTCTCCCCCTCTCCAAAACAAACAGACCCAGTGATTCAAACTGATAACAGCACAGATTCTTGTTACAAATCAGTGCTTCTGTGATGCCGTCAGCATGTCAGAGACAGGCCGTTAGCTTAGCACCTGCTAATGTGTGCTCACCAAGAAAACCTTAAGTTAAGGTTCCCTCAAAATAAAAGTATTAAGTAGTATAAATGGCTTTCTCTTTGTCTTGGTCTTATATTTAAGGAATCTTTAGACATTTGCACAAAAGACATTAAAGTAAGGTAAAACAAACCTTCAGGTCCCTCTGACTTTATCTTAACTGCAGCATGACCGAGTTTATGGTGATAAATGAAATTATCACACACCTCGAGCAGAGTGTTCTGTGACCAGGAGAACCCGACGGATACACTCCTGATTTTACACTTTAGATCTTCTTCCTACATTTGTTTTGTTTTCTGGTATTTGGGATCAAATTTACTTTGTAGTTTGTTCTTTCTGTGGTTGTATTCCTCTAGACGTTTAATCTTTTCCTCCTCTGACCAGAATGGTTTTCTTGTCGTCTTTTCCTCTGCCATTTTTTCACTATCTAATGATGAGCCAACTTTGTGAGGTGATAACAGGCGTCACAAGCCTGAGTCCAAGCAAACAAGCAGTCTTCATGGAAAGAGAGTTAACATTTCTCCTTAACAAAGGCAACCTTTTAAGAGATTTTGTGCAAGTCCCTCAGCTAGGTAGAAATTAGGCCTTAAGTGTCATACTTAAAGGTGCGGACACACCAAACCGACATCAAAGAACTAGTGGCGACGAAAGCCAACTGTTGTCGCCCTGTGTCAGTTGCATTTGAACACACTACACAGACTACATCCGACGGCCAAGTAGCACGTACGTTCTGCGCCTGCGTGAGAGAGAGCGGAGTGAGAGAGTGGTACATCCTGTCAGCCGAGGGGTTTCCTATCTGTGCAGCCGAGCACCGCAGCACCTCCACGGACTATTACATCCAGACGGTCCCGGTGTTTCCTCCGCAGGCTCCACTTCACTCAGCTGCCCGATAAACCCACTGCTTCTTCCCACTTTAACCTGAATAACAAACCAGGGCTCGGTGCTCCGGTTGGATCCAAACGGAGAGCCGGGGCTAGCTCAGAGACTAGCGGAGGCTGACTGGCTGTGCTTCCCTCCGGTCATGCTGTGGCTAACGCTCCGCTAGCCGCTCCCAGCTAGCTCCGGTTTGTTATTCAGGTTAAAGTGGGAAGAAGCAGCGGGTCTGTGGGGCAGCTGAGTGAAGTGGAGCCTGAGGAGGAAGCACCGGTTAGCCCCGGTTTCACTACAGGCAGATTCACTCGCTACAGGGGCGAGGAAATAAAACCTGAACAGCCAATCAGAGTGATCTCTCTCACCGACAAGCTCTGCAGCCGATTCAACATGCTCAATTGGCCGAAAAGCCGCCGACGCTGAAGTGCTGACGGTGCAAAAACTAGGCCAACAGTCGCTCACTGACAGCCCGACTTTGGTCGACGGCTGACCATCGGCTTGGTGTGTCAGGGCCTTAAGGAGAAAAACTGGCAACCGGTCCCAGGCATTCAGGAGGTTTTTACCCGGAGTCGAATTATCCGTAGAGGTCTCCTTCTTTCCAACACAAACAGACCAGCTGATTGAACCAGTAAAAACACAGAATAACAAAGGTTCACGTAACAAATCAGTGTTTCCACGATGCCATTTGCCATGTCAGAGACTGGACGTTAGCTTAGCATCTGCTAATGTGTGCTCATCTTTTTTGTCTGATAACTTCTGATCCGGATGCTCAGGAGGTTTTTACTAAGAGCCAAATGATCCACAGAGGTCCCTTCCTCTCCAAAACAAACAGACCTGGTGATTTAAATCGGCATAAAAACTGAATGAAGCAGTTTAACGTTACAAATCAGTGTTTTTTCTAAGCTGTTCGGCACGTCACAGACGAGCCGCTCGCTCAGCACCTGTGATGTGTGCCCACCATTTTCCTCTGATAACCTAATGTTTGCTCACCTCTCCAAAACAAATGGACCTGGTGATTTAAACCTGTAAAAACACTGAAGAAAACAGTTTTATGTTAAAAAAAATTGCTGTGTTTCTGCAGTTGTTGCAGAGGGGCTGCTGACTATAGAGGCTGACACAAAAAAATGAATGTCCCTATCTTAGTAACGAACGATCTGAGGTAACGAAAACATGACCATTATTATTTTCAGGTGATTTCACACCACAGAAAACATTCTCATATTCAGTTCCTGATATCTCCCTCCTAAGCTCCTCCACAGTGGAGCTTTTAATGCTAAACTAAAAAGATGGATGTGCTCTGACAGGTAAGTATCAGCAGATCTTAGAGGCTGGCATCAGTTGAGTGCACACGATATAACCGTATTTTACCAGTCTGATGCCTTTTCTAGAGTCTTACAAAGAGACACTAGATGTCAAACACCTCACCTGTAGTGTGATGCTGTAGCTACCTGTGTTATACATTAATTAACTCCATAGCTCCATTTAAAATGAGCATGATCGTGTGTAGGTATGCGCCCTGTATGCACTACATTCCAGCTGGTTTGTCCGTCAGCAATTCTCCCCATCTGTAAGACTGTCTTTGCCTGTGGCCTCTGTGTGTCCTGTGAGCTTGCCTCTGTCTGTCTGCGGTCTGTCTGTCTGTTTGTGTCACCCCTGACTTTCCCTCTCTGTCTCACAACAGTCATCCAAGCTATACAGCCGCTCAGCCAGTGGAAGAACGTTGGGCACGGTGCCAGCCAGCCGGGGCGCCAGTTGGGCAGTCCATCAGTAGCATTAAAGACATGTTATCCACCCGAGTGTATCCGCCTGGCTTAGAGCCCTGATCCCCTGTCCGAGCCCCCCCATGCTGCCCCTCCACTCGCTCAGGGGCCCTGGGTAAAAGTGCACAGAGTCCCCTTCTTGCTTTATCAGCATGGCACCCAGGCATGCAGCTTGCTGCTTTAGGTCTCTTAAAACACATACACAAATAAATGAGGAGGGTGCTGGAAATAACTGCTTTCTAATCTCCAGCCAAGCTGCCCTGCTAGTCAGGTCATTGTCTTTAAAGGGACAGGGGACGGGAGAAAGCAGGCCGCTGCTGACCTCCACTCGGGTTTTTTAAAGAATACAAAGTCAGCAGAGTTCATTTAGTCTTCTTGTAGGAAACATGAAAGGTTTCAGAGGCTTTAAAGGACTGTTTGTTTCCTGTTATACTCAGCCAGATAATGGACTTGGTGCTTTTTTCATCACGGCTAAAAATATTACCGTTGCTCTTTTGATTGTGAATATACGGGTTTCGCACTGTGTTTCGTCCTCATTCTATCTGCTTTAATATAATGGTCCCTGTTTTATGGATCCGCTCTTATTATTGCTGTTGAGTGGTTTGAAGTGTCACTTCAGGGGTCAGCTCTGAAGCACAAAGTATCAGCCGGTAACCTTGTGCACATAAACACCATATCGAGCCCTTTAGCGGTTCCATATTAGCCGGATATTCACACTAAATTGCCATTTTGTTCCCACTCCATTATTCAGTACGCCTTTGCCATTAGCCTTTTAATCGTTGTGTGTGTGTGTGTGTGTGTGTGTGTGTGATTGATGTATCCAGCCAAGTGTGTCTTTTTCAGTCGACACTGAGGCACTAAGTTAGCTACAGTGCAGTTAGCCTAACCTGTTACAAAGGATGACAGTTGGTATTCAGAGTACATGTTGCGTCTGCAAAGACCATCACTGATTAAGATGTTGTGTGACAAATAATAAGAAAGGAAGAGTCAAAGAGTTCCCTGCTGCCATGTGACACTGACCGGGATAAGCGGTGGAAAATGAATGGATGGAGGGTTTTCAGTTTCAATCAATGTTGACATACCCGTCACAGTGGTGTCCGGAGTCTAGAACAGACAGGCAGGATATTGGTAACAGACTGGCATCTGACAAATGACTGGAAGTTCCTCGTATGCTGACTTGCTCATGTGAGACAGGCGAGTTGACCGCATCTGTAGGAGCGTCTAGAGGACAAGTATGGACAGACACTGAAGGTAGAGGATGGGGGAAAGGAAGATGGAGCAGGTGAGACCATGACACAAACGTGGAGAAACCTCTGCTTGCCAAAGGACAATGTGACGTCACACTTGAGACGTTAGTTCTTCTGCTAAGACTTTTGAGGTATGAAGGTTCATGCTTTCATCTATAGTATTTTCCTCTTACTTTAATGTCTATGGATTTAAGTCCCTCTAGTTTTGATGACCATTCTGTAATCTGTCATTTGATATATTTGTCAGCTATTAGCTTCGTTGTTTCTAGCCAGTAGGGTAGCTTGTTTCATGGGTGGTACGTTCTTTCCTATAATTTCAACACATCCTCACTGTGACGTTCTGGGACGCCGTGTCAACTTCAGCCTGTTACATGCATTGTCTGTTTTCAAAATACACTTCTGTTTTCACAGGAAATGTACAGTTTGCATACAGTCTCTTTCAAAATAAAAGCACCATGTCGTCAGTACAGAACGGATTGACGTTTTCCTTAAACAACAAACGCACGTGGTTGGGTTCAGGAACAAAGAACAGGGTCTGGCTTTACAAATATTACAAGAAGCAAACACTGTGGTTGTTGGCCCCATCACCACCCCGCTCGCCCACTCTACTCAGACTTCCACCACCTTAACTTTTGTTGTTGTCCCCCCGCATTTCCCCTACCTACCTTGACTGTTTCCATTGGTGTCTGACACCAAAAGTCAGTGGTTTTCAACGACTTCAGAGTTCGACGAGGTTGTCTCTGAATACAGACTGTGTGTATTTCTGTTGTGTTCACACGTATACCTGCTGTATAATAAAAAAGAGAGACATGGAAATCAGATTTTCATTTACAATATGGGAGCTTGAAGATGGGCTTGGATATGGAAAGTACATTGCAAGATGTGAGTTTTATGTGCTGTCTCTTGTTTGAGTGTTTCAAGTACAATTGTTTCTCTTCACAGCAGTGATCATGGAGGACTCTGCTGCTGGAGACGAACGCCTGTGAGGAAGTACACAAAAGGTAAGGCAATTACCTTTACCATACTGAATGGCTATGAAACTCTTTGGCAAAGTCCACCTCGAGAGCTCACACCTCATCCACAACCATGTAGGCGTTCCACCTTGAAAGTACAGTATTCATTGATTTTGAATACTGGCTCATACAAACATGAAAATCAATGGATTTCTGCTTCAATTGAACCACCCACACATCTTTCCCATCATAGTTTGGTTACACAAAGGCATGTACGACTGGTCTGTGGAGTTAAACTTTCTTAATGTGCTTGCTGACTTGTTTAATGTGAGGCAGTTGGACAAAATTAGGATTCATTTCCAGCCTGGAACATTAGCCCTCCTGTCCCGGGATGTGTCTGAGCCGAAACCTGCTGACGACTGACAGACACTAACACCTGCTGACAATTGACAAAAAGGCGAAAACAGCTCAATTTGTGGTTTCCTAACAATCGTGTAGAGCAAGTAATGACAGAGTACAATTTAAAGAGACAGCAGTAGCCACTTAGAATCTGTCAGTGCTCCGCTCATTACAAAATTTACGTTGTAAAACATTCTTGTAAATGTTGAATTCTTCCACACGGCACACATTTTCTGCTGCAGCGACTGGAGCTCATTCAGCCTTGTTTTTACTGTGAAACATCTGAGGCTGGAACTTCTCTTTTAATCTGCTCTGAAGAGTTAGAAAATGTTCACAATGCAAACAAAGCACACTGATGCCACGTGACCATGTGTGTGTGTGTGTGTGTGTGTGGCCCAAAGGTGCTGTACAGTACAAAGATATCTCACCTCATGCCAATGGCATTCCCTGGGAGAAAGCACAGAAGCAGCATACGGTGGGGGGCATTAAGAGCCCACACCCTCTTGGGGAGCAATAAGGATCCGGCATTAGTCCCATTTAAAACATTAAACCATCCACGCAGAGGCTGGATGGAGGCAAGAATTAGAGAACTGAGAGGAAGGAAACAAGTTGAAAAAATAATAAAAAACTAAAATACTCAGGAGGATTTGGCAGGAGAAATGTTCAAGTTAGCAAGTTCATCATTCTGAGAGTTTCTCTTTGAATGTGTCCCATTCACGTCTCAGGTTTTATTTATAAAAAAAGATGAAATATGTTCTACAATCTTCCTCTTACAAATGAGACTTTGAATTTATGTGCATTCAAACTCACTCATTGCAAATCATTCAGTGGTTTTGCTTCTGCAGCCTTAAAGCCCAGAAAACCGACATGAAACACAGCTGGAGATGCCCTGAAGTGTCGTTAAAAATACCCAGATTTGTCACAGCAAACATGGCGGGAAATGCCCCCAACGTGTCTTTAAAAGTTCCTGGTTTTGTCCCAACAAACACAGCTGGAAATGTCCCGATGTGATATTAAAAATATCCTGTTTTGTCCCAGCAAACATGGCTGGAAATGTCCTGACTTGTCGTTGAAAAATACCTGGTTTTCTTGCAAAAAACACAGCTAGAAATGCCCAGTTGTGTTGATAAAAAAATACTCGCTTTTATCCCAGCAAGAATGGCTGGAAAAGTCGAGAGGTGTTGTTAAAAATAACTTATTCTGTTGCAACAAACATGGCTCAAAATGTCTTGAAGTTTTGTTAGAAATACCCAGATGTGTCTCAACAAACACAGCTGGAAATGTCACAACGTGATGTCGAAAAAACCCTATATTGTTGCAACAGACATGGCTGGAAACATCCCATGGTGTCGTGAAAAATAACCAGATTTGTCCCAGCAAACACATCTGGAAATGTCCTGACATGTCATTAAAATACCTGATTTTGTCCCAACAAAGAAAGCTAGAAATGTCCAAATGTGTCAATTGAAATACCCTCTTTTGTCCCACCAAACATGGTTGAAAATGTCCTGGTTTTCTTGCAACAAACATGGCTGGCAATCCCCTGACGTGTCGTTAAAAATACTCGTTTTTATCCCAGTAAACATGGCTGGAAATGCCCCAACGTGTCTTTAAAAAAAAATTGTTTTTTCACAGCAAACACAGCTGGAAATGTCCCAACATATTGGCCTTGCTGTTGGCAGCTGTTGCAGAGTTCTCGACCTCTGAACTATGTTTATGTTTATACATGTTGAAATGATCCGTATGAAACATACATCTGTAGCATATCTGTGGTTTGCAGAAAGATTTTATTCTGGTGACTGGGCTCTTGTTCGGAGTGTCGGATCAGAAAACAGTTTGTTGGAAAGCACTAAATGATGACGTCATTCAGTTTGGAGAACTTGTTGAAAACTTGCCTCCAATGACCGTACTGACGACAGAAATTTGAAACCGTCTCAGATATAGGGGACTGAATGTTATTCTGCTCAGATATGATGGATGTATTGTGAACTTTTGTTTTCAGGCCTCCAAACTGGTTCTTTTTGCTGGTTCTCGTTTGTCGTTTCTCACCGACGTCGTCACCACCGTCCTCTCTTTGTGTGTTCAGTCGTCACGACGGAGAGATTGACATTTTGTTCTCCTAATGGCTCACTTTGACTGCCACTGTTTCCGTTGCCTTGCGCATTTGTCACTTTGAATAGTCTCTTACAATAAGCCTTTTCAGTTCTTCACTCACTTCAATACTTGTCATCAACGTTATGCTAACCTTTACCATCACTCCTTTGAAAGCCAATGGTTCTCAAGTGCTGTGCATTGAGTGGATAGTTGCTACTTCCATGCGACACATGTCTACAGAAGTTAATGCATTCAGTAACACATGGGGTATTCTTCCTCCATCTTTCCTTGCCAGATACCTCTCAGTGGTATTGTCTGTGCTGAAGTGCTGCTGCAGATTCAGGGGAAGAAATCATTGTTCTTCTTGAGGGCTTTAAGAGCTGGAGGAAGTCATAGACAGCACTGTTCCCCCTCCTCCTTCCTGTCTTTGCCTTCTTCCCTCACCCGTTATCATCTGTCTATGAAATAAAGTGCATCACAATGTTCCCATATGGCCAAATGCACCAGAGAACTCAAGTACTTTGCATGATAAATGACTCACAGTTGGAGAATAAGTACAGCTGTAGAATGCTCCTCAGTGATAAATTGCATTTCTATTATAAAGGGATAATATCGATCTTTTATGAAAAGGTGTGTGTCATCCAGTCGGCGTTGGCCACTTTTGAAATGATAGGTGTGATGCAGCTTTATTGATTGCATATTTATTGTTGAAGTCATTACTGTTTGTCCATAAGATCGCAGTGATGCATTGTATCACGCTGTCCATTGAATTAATGCATCGTTTGACTGGATCCCCCCCCGGCTTACATACATACTCGACGTTAGCACTGTGGTCGGCCAGCTGTATGCACGCTGCAAATTATTACCAGCAACATTTAACAGTAATTTTTAACAATAAATGACATTATTATCACTTTAAAGGCTGCAACTGTGATGTCTAACCATATTCAGAATTTTATTGTGAAATGTATGCAGGTAAATATAGTCAACTACTGTATACAGCCTTCATTCATACAGAAGCGTATTGCATTCACTTGACAAATAAAAACAAATCTGTTTTATTGAGAAATTTTTCCTGTTTTTCATGGTAATTTGTTTTTCATGGGGTTTTTTTCTGTTTTTCGTGGTAATTTTTTTTTCTGTTTTTCGTGGTATTTTTTTCCTGTTTTTTGTGGTAATTTTATTTTCTGTTTTTCATGGGGTTTTTTTTCTGATTTTCATGGTAATTTTTTTTTTCTGTTTTTTGTGGTAATTTTATTTTCTGTTTTTCATGGTAATTTTTTTTCTGTTTTTCATGGGTTTTTTTTTTTAGTTTTTCACGGTAATTTTTTTTTCTGTTTTTCGTGGATTTTTTTTTAGTTTTTCATGGTAATTTTTTTTCTGATTTTCATGGTAATTTTTTTTTCTGTTTTTTGTGGTAATTTTATTTTCTGTTTTTCATGGTAATTTTTTTTCTGTTTTTCGTGGTATTTTTTTCCTGTTTTTCGTGGTATTTTTTTCCTGTTTTTCGTGTTAATTTTTTTCTGTTTTTCGTGGGGGTTTTTTCTGTTTTTTGTGTTTTGTTTTTTGTGTTTATCATGGTAATTTTTTTTCTGTTTTTCATGGTAATTTTTTTTTCTGAGTATTTTTTTTAAGTTAAGAGAGCAATACAACAACAGACACTTTCATTCCTTTTTTGAGAGCTCGATTTAATGGAAGCAAACATGACCTGCTTGTTTAGTTTAACCCAGTTTTACTTTGTTTTGGGTTTGAGACACTGGGAGATACTCTTGTTTTTAAGTCATATAGATGGTGTTATCATTAGTTTGTCCATTTACGCAGGCACCTTAAGACTTTGCGGTTGTTCAGACGAAAAGCCCATTCAGATCTGCTGGACACTGCAGTGTTTCTCCAGAACCAGTTGGACACATATGGAAAAATACATCCATGAGCAGGAGTCACCGTGGATGCAGGGGTCACTTGCAGGTGCCAGGTGGGAGCTTCTGGCGAGATTTTGAAGTATCTCGTCTCCTCGTTCAGGAAAAAAAAATTAACACGAAAAACAGAAAAAACTACTCAGAAAAACAGGGCTTTTTTTATTTGTCAAGTGAATGCAATACGCTTCTGTACATTCACAGTACGCGGTGCCCAGAGAGGCAGTCAGAGCTACAGGCTACAGTGAGGCTAAAAACAGAGTTCAAATGAGGTTTTTCCAAACAACTTTTTATGTCGGGGCTTCAGGACACTTGGATCACTACAGACGAGCAGTATGGAGATATTTTGTGGTTTCAATGATGTGTTTTTGGACGTTTGAATCTGGGGCGCCGTCAGCCTCCATTAGGTGGAGTTGTGTTGCTACCTCCTCTCCCCTTGGATCTCTGCAAGTGATGTGTCTCTCACATAGCTTCAGCAAACAACTTAAAGGAAATCAAACCAATTTGGGTTTAATTTTTGTAGCTCTGGCCATCAGTTTTATCGCTCATGATAAAATTGTACTAATCAAAATAATCAAGCTCCCCATCTTACTTTATGCTTCGCCACATGCAGGGGACACTCCGTCCTGCATTGAGAGTTTACACTGGACACAAATGATGAGGTGTGGAACGGCCCAATATGGACGGATTTCTTAAAGCTGCTCAGCTGAGTAATTGCTGAGATCTGAGAAGGCGGCAGCCTCTAACAAATATGTCTAATGGGGGGAGAAACTTGATCAGTCAAACGATGGGACCAGTTATAAAGCAGCCGACAGTTTTGCCTAATTATCCAAACCCCCACATTCAGAGGTAAACCGACAGTGGGTGCACTTGTGATGTTGCTAATGATCCCTCATTGCACAGGAAAAGTGTGAGGTTTTGTGATTATGGCGAGTTTGGTAGGTCAAAGTTGAACAATGAATTTAATCTTCAAAAAGATGATGGTTGATTAAACACACAGCTGGGATAATCATTCTGCCGTCTGCCCTCCTTTTGTCTTACAACCTGTGTCACTGTCTGACTGCTCGTCTTTCTTGACTGTTGCTCCTGGTTTTAGTTTGTCACAGTGCAAAATGTCAGACTGGAAATAAAGCCTGGATTTCCCTGTTTTAAGGAAAGACTTCTGTGGAATTATTTAATATAAAGATATTCAAATATAGTGTTTGCTGTAAGCCTTCCAAAACTATATTTCCCAGGGAGTCTCTCCATGTCTGCATCACTCATCATTGCATCATTTCTCCTCTCCTTGCCTACCTCCTGTCTCCAAGGCCTCTTTTACTACTCCCTCTCTCCTCTTCCTCTCCCCTCCTCTGCCTCTCTTACAGTTTGCCCTCCTCTTTCAATCTGTCTCCCTCTCTCTCCTTTCTCTTCCATTCACACCAGCAGCTTGCTATACTCCCTTTTCTATAAGTAATGCAGCCTCCCACTCTGCCTGCATCTGGAGCTGCTGCTGAGCCATCTTCTAAAATTCCTGGCATGTTTCTTCTCTGGGCCAGGCATCCTCCGGCTGGCTGTCTCCACTCAGGATTCAGCAGCATAAATTACGCTGTGTCCTCACACAACCTATGCACACAGTTAGATTGTGAGGCGCACACTATATGCTGTGAATTTCTACGAGCCAGTGTTTTTCCAGACTAAACAAAAGGAGCAGTCGTGTTTGTTGATGCGCAGCTTTTTAGTCTCAAGTGTGCGTTTATTAGAGGCAGTGATGGCAGGAGCGCTACACATCATCAGCCTGCACTAGATAATGTTGCCATCTTACAGTCTCTTAATGACTATTGCCATGTATGACTTCAGGAATTCATAATAGCAGATACAGGGCTGAAGAGGCTTTAGCAGAAAGATAATTTATTTCAACAATAACCACAGAGCTGGCGATAGCTGTGGCCAGAGGCAGTTTGTTTTCAGGTTGTCCATCTGTCCGTCCACCCTATTCTTGTGAACATAATATCTCAAGAGCACCTTCAGGGATTACCCTCAAATTTGGCACAAACGTCCACTTGAACTTAACAATAAACTGTTTGGAATTCGGTGGTTGAAGGTCACAGTGACCTTGTGTCCATCTCATTCTCGTGAACAAACATCCACTTGAACTTAACAGTAAACTGAGTAGAATGTGGTGATCAAAGGTCAAGGCTTCTGTGACCTTGCGTCTTTCTCGTTTTTATGAACTCTATCTCTAGAACGCCTTGAGGGAATTGCCTCAAATTTGGCACAAACTTCTACTTGGACTCAATGATGAAGTGATTAGATTAACCTGTTGTGTATCTCAAATCACATACTTCCGTTAGCACACTTCTGTGTAGTATACTATGTGCACTATGTACTCATTGGCGTAGTGCGCAAATTTCACAGGGTAGTGTTGTCTCAAACCAAACACGGCAGTTGTGCACTCATCGGAAATGATGACCACAAATTAGCTAGTTAGCAAACTAGCATTAGCATTCACGTTATCGTCCGTGGTACCAAATCATTACAGACTGCTAAATGAACCCAACAAACATACAGCTGGCTTATATCTGACAACAGTATAGTGGTGCTTAGTGCAAAAAACACATGAAATTGTACAATGCAGTGACGTTCACAGTCGCACAGTCCTCGGGCGCTATTTCCAGTTTGAAAAGTGGTCCCTCCCCTTCCGCTACGTAGCCAAGATGGCGACCATTGAGGGCAACACTCAACTTCTTGACCGTTTTGAGTGCACCATCCAGGTACTCATAGTGCACTGCATTTTTCCATACTTTCAGTGTGAACGCACTTATGCACTCAAAATATTAAGTGTAAGTACAGAAGTACACGATTTGAGACACAGCACTGGTCTTGCTTAAAAGTCACCAAAATCCAGTGCTTGGTCGGTGACTTCCAGCGTCAGACACCAACAAGACAAGCCATCTTTTTCACGTCTGCATGATTGTTTAACCGTACCAGTCAAATTAAATCCGCTTTTATTCATAAAAGGGGCACAAGCAATACCAGCCAAGGCACCAAAGAAATGTTATGTGTTTCTGCAAACCATGACAACATTACATTTGTACATTTCAAACGTGTCACGGCGACGTTTCCAGAGTGACGAGGCACATGAGCTGACTTCATCTTGAGGTGGAGGGGATGGTGGATGGTGTGTCACCTATGCAAGATGCCTGCTAAGCTGCAGACCACTCTTCAAGACCAACAAACAACAACAACAAACAAACTGTTGCTGTTTAACCAGCGCAGATAGTGCCACAAAAATCAACCCAGTCTTGCTCCAAAGTCTTTGAAAACCGGCGCTTGGTCAGTGACTTCTGGTGTCAGACACAGATGAAAAATCTGTCCTTTCACGTTGGCGTGATCCATGGCCAGTCGCTGTTATTCTGTAACATCAGCGTCAGGAGGAAGCGCGGAGGGATGACGACAAAAGTTAAGGTGGTGAAAGTCCACTTTTCACTGAATTGGTTGAAGCAAAATTCACTGTTAAAGCTGCATTTTTAATTGTAACCATCCTCATAATGAGCACAGTCTCTTGGTTAATCCACATCAGGTCCGCTTTAATCAAACTGTGATACAGCTCAATACAGTAGGAGATCTGACTCAAGTCATGCCAGGAAGCCCATCCTGTACATCTGAATGGCAGAGGGCGACAGGATGTGCTAGCAGGCTGCCATTACAGCGAAAGGGGTGGCCCTTTGCTAAATAAAACAAAGGAGAAGGGGAGAAAAAATGAATAACACATGGATGGCTACTTATTTAGTAATGAACTTCACATGCTGGGGCCTGTTCAGAAACACATGCAAAGATGCTACACATCTGTATGGCTCTGCGTCAGAGGAAGATAAAAGAAAAAAGCAAAGTAACATGTCTCTGTGGTGAATTTTACGTGGTGAGGGTGATTCAAATAATGTCTGACATGGATTTACTAAATTATAGTTAACGAGAACTACCGCCTTCTGTTTATAAGTCAGGTTGCACTTATAGTTTACATCCATGTCTGTGGAAACACTGATACTTCACACACATCTTCCACCTGGCAGCACAATAGATCTGTACAATCAGCATGTGTTTCAGCAAGTGGTTTATGCAGAACATTATGATGGATGGCTTTTTCGTTGGTCCCTGTCACCGGAAGTCACTGACCAAGTGCTGATATTCAACAACTTTGAAGTAAGACTGGGTTGGCAAAATTCGAACGCTGTCACTGACATCATTTCCTTTCTTTCTTTTGTAATGTCCTTGACCATCAGTAGAAGCTGTAACAGTTGAGCTTGAGCAAACCCCAGCACCGGTGTTCATGCAGGTCTAACCTGTGTAAAGGCAGCAACAGAAAGTTTGCTGAATTGGAGCTGCTGCTAAAGGTCAATGTCCTGAGAACTTCCGCCAGTTTTTTTTTAGCTTTCTTACTTTGGCTTTAGTTTTCTTGAAATGAAATGATGTCATGTTACCAAAGATTACCCCAATAAAACCTGGCAACCTCTTTCCATCTGCAAATTTGACTTCTATCGATTCAGGCATTAAAAAAATTGATTAAAAATATTTTTTCTCCCATCCCTACAGTACAGACTGGCTGTAAGAGACTGCACATAGTGTATGCACAGGATTTGTAACACTGAAACACAGACAGTGAGCAACATTTTGTTCCCTGTCTTTTTGAGAGTACAGGCCATGAAGCAAATTAGGCAGCACACAGGCACCTCGAGCCGTCCATCTTTGTGACATTCCCCCACCTCTGCTCGCTCTTCAGGCTTCTGTCTCAGTTAATAAAAGGCACATCATGAAGGCAAGTTTATTAGGATCTATCACTGAGGAGGAGCAGCAGCAAGCGTTTATCAGTGGACAGTACTAGTGTGGGTAGAATCAGGGATAAGTTGTGCTGAAATAATGCAATTAATTTTCTGTGTACTGCAGTTTAAACTCCCATCTGCGCCACTGACTATCAAAAAAATAAAAATAAATAAAGAAGCCCAGCAGTCCCACCACACTCTTACTGTACAGTTCATTTTGTCAGTGTTTGGCTTCTTGATCAAACTTATGCAAACGCACATTTTGTTACAGATGATTTTGATGTTTTAAGCAAAGGTTCCTTTGAAATAATGTTTCACTTAGATAAAAAAAAAAGACTTTAGCAAAATTAGCATATTACCAACTTGTGCATCATTAGTTACTAACAGAGCAACTCTCACTCTATCAGGTAGTGAGAATAATTTAAGAGCCCAGTATTCAAACAAACAAAGTGCTTGTTAGAAAGTCAGAATCTTTCCGCACTTTTCTGAAGTCGGATTGTGCTGCGTCCAACAGTTTTTGTAAGTTTCCAAAACGGATAATGCAACAATTATGACCGCTCCTAGCAGTGATGGGCCGTGTGTGTAGAGCTGACAGAAGATTTGACTTTTATTTTGAAGCTTTATTATCGTCGTACTTTTAACAACTTAAATGACTTTTTTGTGTGTACAAGTGAGGGCAACAGCACTTTCCAAAAGCGTGCACCTTTATCGTACTTGTACTTGTCGCTTATCCGGGTCCGGGTCGCGGGGGCAGCAGCCTCAGCAGAGAAGCCCAGACAGTCCTCTCCTCAGCCACTGCCGTCAGCTCTTCCGAGGGAATGCCGAGGCGTTCCCAGGCCAGCCAGGTGATGTAGTCCCTCCAGCGTGTCCTGGGGTGGCCCTGAGGTCTCCTCCCAGTTGGACATGTCCGAAACACCTCCCAAGGGAGGCGTCCGGAGCGCATCCTTACCAGATGCCCGAACCACCTCAACTGTCTCCTCTCGATGTGGAGGAGCAGCGGCTCTACTCCGAGTCCCTCTCGGATCTCTGAGCTCCTCACCCTATCCCTAAGGCTGAGCCCAGCCACCCTGCGGAGGAAACTCATTTTGGCCGCTTGTACTCACGTTCTCGTAAATCGAGAGCTTCGCTTTCTGGCTGAGCTCCCTTTTCACCACAACGGTCCGGTTAAGCGCCTGCATCACTGCTGACGCCGCCCCAATCCGCCTGTCAATCTCCCACTCCATCCTACCCTCACACCGAACAAGATCCCGAGATACTTAAACCCCTCCACCTGAGGAAGGACCTCCCCCCCGACCTAGAGTGGGCAATCCACCCTCTTCCGGCTGAGGACCATGGCCTCAGACTTGGAGGTGCTGATTGCACCGTTATTCTTATTTGAAAAATAATCACATCTCCCCGTCTCTATGCAGCAGGATGCTAATCCTGTCCTCACGTGTCTCCATAGTGTGTTTCAGGGATGACATGTTTCTGAAGAAGTTAGTCATGCCCTGGTTCCCTCGTCAAAAAGCCTGCTGGGTTTTTCTGTTGGATTTTGGATAATTGCAGAAAATAAGCTCTATGGCAAACAAACATTTATGATACTTACACATTGTGTTCAGCAAGATAATCTTTGCAAATGAACACCACTTTTATGATTTTTGAAGCAATCGCTTGAAGTAAAGTGCTAATGTTAGGCTGTAGATGAACTACAGTGCGGTCGCATGTAACATCTCGACCACCATGAGGCTGTTCTACATGATAACGTTCTGTAGTCTCATTTAGCCACTTGTTAACAACTGCCTTTTTTAAGACACATAAAAGTTTCAAAGCTCACGAGTATTTACTGACGTATTTTATGTGGTAGAACAAATCATGAAAGTCTCTTTAGCTTGTGTTAACTAGGCATCTACTCAAAATGCATTCAAAAACCCACTGACTTAAAGACGAGGGTATTGGTAGTGCAAAAATGCTAACTCAAGAAAGGTCAAGTAAGGCAGATGGGAGGGGTGGTGGATGGGTCCAACAACCATGGACTTTCACCTGGGAGGTTGGTGTTTGCCTCCTGTAAGGTTGTAAAGCCAAATCCTTTTCTTTTTACACAAACCCAACCACTTGTGTGTTGGCTAAACGTAATCATGTGTGTTTGTGTAGAAGGAAAAACACGTCAAGTCACGGTGTACTGACGTAGTGCTTTTATTTTGAAAGAGACTGTATCAAACTGTACATTTCCTGTGAAAACAGAAGTGTATTTTGAAAACAGACAATGCATGTAACAGGCTGAAGTTGACACGGCGTCCCAGAACGTCAACAACCAACACACCCAGGGTACCTTGGACGTCATATGTGGACGTGGAAAGTCCATGACCAAACGTGGACATGTGACGAGGTCACAGTGAGGATGAACATGTTGTATTGTCATGCCCTGTGTGTCTCACATCGAGTTAAAATGATAGAGGAGGCCCAAACAAGTTGACTTCCATGCAAATGAGCCAGTTCAAAGGACGCTGTTGGTATTGTGGTGGAACTTAAGTCTCAGACTGGATTACTTTTCCTTGAGAAACCCTCTGTGAGGCTTTTGTTGTCATGCTCCGTTGTGATTAGCACAGCTGTTGCAGAGCGATGTGACGAGTAATGCGAATGGCTGAGAAAATAATGAGTCATTGCCACGCCCTCTGATCTATACTCTTCACCCAGCCCTTCTGCTCATTGTGCCCCTGTGCCTATTTCAGACAAAATAACAGGTGTGCTTGGAGTCACCAACACAGTCTCATGTGCCCAAGACGAACCACGGCACACTAATCGCTGTGTTGGTGCCAACAAAATCGGCCCCTAGCCTTAAAGTGAAACATGAAGCCATCATGTTTCAGATAGAAGCTATCTTACTGGTAGGATTTTGTGCAGTAAAGGAAAACCAAACCATCAAATATTTCCTAGTTGAATTCAGAACATAAAAGCCATTTGTACAGAAGACGTTCGTAGCAAACCAGGTCAACAACCGTCAAATTAGGCTGGTGTGTAAAGAACATAAAATGCTGTTGTATCAGGTCTGACCTTGGTGCAGGAGACTGGAACTGGTGCTTTGCCAAAATCATGCTAGTGACATTCAGGTTAATAAACTGTAATCTGATAATTCAATTCAATTCAGTTTTATTTATAAAGCCCAATTCCACAACTCACAGTTTGCCTCAGAGGGTTTTACAACATCAACATCCCTCTGGACCCTCACAGTAGGTAAGAAGAACCCTCCCAAAGTTGTTCTTTTGTCCAAAACCCAACCACATGTGTTGCTGAAGGAAAAACAAAGTTGTTTGTTGGGTTGTACCGATGTAGTGCTTTTATTTTGAAAGAGCCTGTATGCAAACTGTACATTTCCTGTGAAAACAGAAGTGTATTTTCAAAAACAGACAATGCATGTAACAGGCTGAAGTTGACACGGCGTCCCAGAACGTCAACAACCAACACACCCAGGGTACCTTGGACGTCATATGTGGACGTGGAAAGTCCATGACCAAACGTGGACATGTGACGAGGTCAGAGCTCACTGTTCTTTGCACTAAAACATCATGATTTGGCTCTACATTCATACAGGAAGTGACTTAGGTGAAAGTCCAGGGCTTTGGGGTTGGATCCATCTATTACACCTCCCACCGGCCCTATAAGGACTTTCCAGCACCTCATATTACATCTTTACCGGCAGTGTTTCAACCTGATGTTGTCCAACGGTGTATCAAAGGTGGCGTCAGATGCTGAAATGACTGATAATGTGGCTTTTTTTCGACAACTTCAGAAAGAGAATGGGCTGCTAAATCCAACCACTGTTGTTTGATGGTCTCAAACTGTGGTTTGCAGCGATCCCCAGTATGGATTTCGGATATTGGATTTTTTGCTGATAGTCGTATAACATAACAACTTATTTGGCCAATACCCGATGCTGACATCGATATATCCACTTTTGATCCTCAAGTCTCTTCTGCAGTGGAATTAACATCATATTATACAGGCATGCTCTTATCGTGACGGCCCAGCAGCAGATGGAGACATGAAACAGAATACTTTTCAATGTAATATTCATTCATTGTGTAAAATAAGAAAAAGCATGTTGGCTGATACTGATCGTTCGTTTTAAAGCGGATACCAATGACGTGCCAATATTATCGTGCATCTCTAATCCTCAGCTTGGCAGGCAACTTGTCAACGTACATCACTTTAGAGACGTTAATGTGATGCGTTTGAAAAAAGATGTGATGTAGTTCTTTACTTGTAGTTCTGTCTTGTGGTGACAGGGCTGCCTTCAGACCCTCTGCTGATAGCCCCCTGCATCGTTCACAGCTTCCACGATGCTGACAGACAACCTCAGCTTGGTTCTTTTAGCTTTGGTAAATCTTGCAGCACGGAGCCGTGCATCTACTTAATTTTAAAGTACAGTCCTGAGCAGCCACGGAAACAACCAGGAATTGCATACCCACATAACAGGGGTCACAATCTTCCACAGTGGAAAGAGCTCCTTGGCATCCATCTCGATCATTTTGTGGGATGATTGCATGCAAGGATTGCTTCCTCTTCTGAAAGGCTTGTCTCCGTTTTACTTTCTTCTGGCCTTGTAATAATCCAAGTCTCTCCTTTCTGACAATCAGACGTTTCTCTTTGTGTTTCTCTCTCTGGGTCAATGCCAGACTCCCTTGCTGCTGGCTCTCTCCAATTTTTGTCAGCAAACTTGTAGCGCAAATGTCACAATGTTCCCTCTGACGAATGCCAACGCCACTGATTCTTGATGGTATTTTTCAAACTGCTGTAATAATCTGAGGTTGGCCAGGGAGCGAGCAGACTTTTGGACACCTTTTGGGTATGGGCGGTGTCTGTAGTGGGCTCTAAAGCGATGAAAGAATCTCATCTTAAAACAGAGGGTTGAACAAAAGCACTGATTTTCTCTCTTGTATTCATCTCACAACTCTGCAGCAGAAACAGCAGCAGCACCCAGACAGTGTCTGACAAATGCATGATGGGTACTGGTGTAGGGGGTGCGGAGCGGGAGGTGGGGGTGGGGAGTGGCAGAAAAATCGACTGGCAGAGCAACGAATGGCAGGCAGCCAGGTTTTCAGCTCACAGTGGCTGTCCTTCATGGGGGACTGGTAAATGAAAACGACAGAAAGAGAGGAGAGAAGGAGGGAAACAGCGAAGGGTTATTTCAGGCACCCCGAAATCATGCAAGGAGGAAATTTACAAAGGAAGCAGGTCAGATACAGAGAGAGAAACAGTTCTTGGAGAAGAGACAATGATTTATGTCACCTCCCAGTCTTTGTCGATTTGTCCTTTAAAGTTTGCAGCCGAAATTACAACGTTTGTAGTCACAGTAGATTCACGTTCTCCTGGTCTAAAATACAAAAGGAGCTGATGTAAGATTCTCAAAAGTAATTATGTGTTTGGCTGATGGCTTTTATCTGTTGGCCTGGTTTTTCTTTGAAAACTCTTCAATGCAGCTGCTAGTGACACCTGGGCTTTGCTACTAAAAAAGATTTTATCTGATGAAAAATAAAAAACCCTGTAAAGTTCAGTATCATTCATATCTGAGAACTGGCTAAAATAAAATGCAGCATAGAACAAAAACATTAATTTAAAGGCATCAAAACCTGTCTTCTTAATCTTACCACGAGTGATGAGGTCCTACATTAACACAACATTTTGGTCATTATTTTCAGTTACTAAACATTTTTTGTCCGTCTTGTCAGTGTTTTGAAGTGGGCAGGGCTTTGTTGGAAAAAGTCACATACCTCCATGCTCTGATCAGGATTCAGCATCATTTGAAAAACGTTCTGACTACAGTTGCTGGGTTGTTAACATGTGTCGCCACGCTGTCACACCCAAACAGTTCTGGGGTCTCATTTATAAAATGATGCGTAGGATCCATACTCAACAAAAGTCAAAAATTATTTGGCAGTTTTCTACAATCAGGCGTCCACCTCACCATCTACCTCGTCAGTTCCCTGTCTTCAAAATGTTCGTAAGCTCGGGTCACAGTTTCTCCTATCAAGTCTGTTTTTATAGATCACAACTTTTGCGAGGGAGGTGGCGTACGCCTCTGTCAGGCCTCGTTTTGTGCAGACGCAAAGTTTATAAAGGAGACCCCTGATGAAATAGATCAGCGTCTGAGTGTCAAACTCTTAATAAACTTACACACTACATTCATTGTGTATTTTCAGAAGACACTTTACAGGAACTGTACGGCTTCTGATCGTTACATGCACACAGTCTTTTCAACATGAGCTTACTACGTATGTAAAACACGTCATTTTTACATTTATTTACTTAAGTTTAGGCAACTTTAGTACAAAGTTAGTTTTAGGGTTAGGGTTTGGCTTGAAAGAAGAACAGTTGTTACTAATATAATATCCAACACCTCACTGCACCCTTGTCACATGTCCACAGGAAATGTACAGTTTGCATACAGTCTTTTTCAAAATAAAAGCACTACTTCGGTACAACACCACCAATTGACCTATGGCTAAGCCACGCCCCCTCCACTCACTCGGACAAACTATCAACATACAGTGCCCGGCGCTATGGCAGGTGTCACAGTACACGGCATTTCACAGGAGGCAACTGATGATTTTTGGGGACATAACGATCAGATGTCATTGAGAAGTAACCAAAAGGGCCTAAACTACGCATTGGAGGGATATATTCATCATTTTATTGTTGAGAAGGTCGATGAAAAGCTTAAATTACAAGCCAACATTTACAGGTCACAGTGTACGCTTGTGAACCGCATCTGGTTGCCGTCACCATCAAAGACAACAAGTTAAAGTGCCACTGAAGTTAAGGTTTTTGGCTCAGAATATGAGAAAAGGATAACGGGCTTTTTACCATCTTTACCAAGAGTGTCTCTCCGTTAGTTTGGTGCTACAGTATTTACACTGAATCATTCAGCATAACGTTTGCCAACCTTTGTTATCTCTGCCATTACAGATAAGTTAATGAAGCTAAGCTGCAGAAGTTAACGTTAGCTTAACTAGAGCCCTTTGGACAACAGCTAACAATGATGTACCATCACCAAAGTACAAAACTAGAACAAAATAGGCTAATGAACTCCCAGCAAACAAGGTGACATGATGAACAACGCAGCTAGGAGCTAACGTTAGGCTAACTTTAGCTAACGTTAGCTAGAGATGTTAAAGATAACTTTATATTTCTTTCCAGCAAAGTGACAATATGTTGCCTCAAACACAATGTTGACTTACCTTAGAACAGATGTAGACATCATTGTTAATCTTATTCACGTTGAGTTGATGTTGTGGTCTAACGTTACCACACAACTTTATCCAAAGGAGACACTTTTCTCGCTTGAGATGTGGTTTAAAGTGTAAAAATACACCTGGTCGCCCAGCCTCTCAGGATACCTTGTGTCAGAGTTGCATGTACCCCATGCACACCGTTTGACCATTTTTAAACTTCAAATCTCAGAAAAAGCTCATAAAACCCAACAAACTGACTTTCTGTAATGCATTTCAATGGACGTCCAGGCAGAGAATGTCCCAGTGTATGGGGATGGCTATACACACTGTGATTGGCTCATAGCGTCTCAGGGCGGGGCTTAGCCATAGGTCAATTGGCGTTTTTCCTTACCTTCAACAACACATGAGCATGGTTGCGTTCAGCCAACACACACACAGTTGGGTTTAGGAAAAAAGAACAGGGTTTGGCTTTACAGTCTTCAGGAAGTGAACACCGGCTTCCCGGGTGAAAGTCTATGATTGTTGGACCCATCCACCACCCCTCCTGCCTGCCCTATTTGAACTTCCGCTGCCTTAACTTTTGTTGAAGTACCACCACGTTTCCCCTTGACACTTCTGGGTGCCGTTCATCAATAACTCTGATTGGTCACATGTCTTGTCGAGGTGAAAGCACAGCTTTTTATTTCTGTGTCTGATGCCAGAAGTCATTGCCCAAGCACAGATATTCAACGACTTCGGAGTGAGACCTGGTTTGTGGTTGTTGGACCCATCCACCACCCCTTTTGCCCACCCTACTTGGACGTCTGCAGCCTTAAATTTCATTGATTTAGAAGTCACTGACCAAGTGTTTTTGACGACGAGAGAGAGACCAGGTTGCCCACACACAGACACTAAAAGGGTTTCTTGTGCGTCAGTATCAGACGTCCACTGATCAAGCTGCTGTATTTGACAATCTGGGAGGGAATTTCGAGTTGGTGGTCACTGAACACTGCCTGGATGATGTTTGATATTTACTGAAGAGGCTATACAATATAATGACATAGATCCAAAAAATGGCAAATTGAAATTAATCTGTCAATTTGCTTTTAATAAGCACGAAGAGCTGCAGCCTCTTGCACACACTCAGCCCACTGCGCTTAAATATTAGTATCTGTAAGACGTAAATAAAGGCTCACAACAACTGTGGTTTTTCGCCTTTGTTGTAATTTTTTTTTTTTTTTTTTTTAACTGGGATCTGCCAGCAAACCCACAGCCCTGTGGACAAATCTGCCTGTGAGCAGAGTCATGCAGACCAGTTTGTGAGGCAGACAGCTGCACATAACCAATCAAACGCCAGGCAGAGTTTTCACCACCGTCCAATCAGACAGGGGGACTAATTTAACTTTGCAAGCAGCTTGAAGTCGTCGGAGAGGCAGTGAAATTCATGGTGATCCTGAATGTAGTGTAGCACAGAGCATGCTGCAGGATGAAAATGTGTTTCCCTGCAGGTCACCGTCTGGCCCTGAGATCACCTGCTCTGTCTTTACTGCAGCGGCTGGACTTTATCCTCCTTCACAGTTATCGCCAACACGGGCTACATTTTCCAAATAATGATGGAAGTCTCTGTCTGACCATGAAAATTTATGCCAAAACTTTGTTCCGATTAAAACAGCTCAAATCATCAGAGTTATGGATTACGCTCATGGTCATAAAAACTGAGAGTGTGAGCTCTATCGTCTGCACGCAACATAAGATACAAATGCTTTTATTCACAGTCACTCCACAGAAAAACGTATGTTAATGCAGTATGTTTTCTTTCCATCAGTGACCCCTGCTCTTTGACTATGTGCTGCTTGCTCAACTGCCGAGTCATTCCAGGTCGTTCATGTATAGTATTTTTACAGTAAGTTCAGTTGCACAAGTATGTAATTAATGAACAGCAGTGTGTGACGGCAGAGGCAATCAACATGTTGTTAGTAATTTAGCCTCAGTGTGCCAACACAGAATGTTTAATTAGACTATAAAGCATCTTCATTGCTTATTTAGAAAAAGGCTTTTTGTGTGCTGCAACAGTAATGACAGTGGTACAATAGTAGTGGAGTGGAAACCAAGGTTACTGTATGTTCGCCATGAAAGTAAATGGATCAATTCAGTTGCTTGAAGTTACATCCAGTGAAACATTTTAAATGAATAAGAGCCTGCTGTACATTTTCAAGTAAGAACCAAAAGTCAATGGAGTTACTTAAAGGGAAATTTCGGTTTATTTCAACCTGTCTCCTATCGTCCTAAATTTGTTTCAAGTGACTAGTGACATAGAAATAATAGTTAGCATGTTAGCCGTTAGCCTAGATACAGCCGGGGCGCATAGTGGCGTCAGACCTGTTAAAACGTAAGTGAACGGGCAACCTTCAAGTGCAAAGTTAGTCCACTAAACAAGCTTTTTCTCCACAAAGACCGCCTCATATCGTTAGGATAAATGTCAGAGAACATATAGAAAACGACATGTAAACGTGTTGTCTTACCTTACCGGTGTGCTGCCATGTTTGTTTACCATCTAGCTCTGCTTTCCAAAGTGCGGCCGAAATATTGCGAGAACAAGCAGCTCTAGATAAAGCCCAGCTGTTGCTGCTTGTTCTCGCGATATTTCAGCCGCGCTTTGGAAAGCAGGGCTAAATAGTTTAATGGGCATCGATATAGTTTAATGGTGCCCGGTGGTGTCAGGGGGAAATGGCAGGAGGGGTGCATGGGTCCAACAACGACCAATCTTTTAACTGTATCCCATATGTTTGCAAAGCCAAACCCTGTTATATTTTTCCTAAACCTAACCATGTGTGTGTTGTTGAAGGAAAAAAAAAGTCAATTTGCAGTGTTGTACTGACGTAGTGCTTTTATTTTGAAAGAGACTGTATGCAAACTGTACATTTCCTGTGAAAACAGAAGTGTATTTTGAAAACAGACAATGCATGTAACAGGCTGAAGTTGACACGGCGTCCCAGAACGTCAACAACCAACACACCCAGGGTACCTTGGACGTCATATGTGGACGTGGAAAGTCCATGTTGATATGTAACGAGGTCGGAGTCAGACTGTTGGTTCAGCCAGCATGAAAAAGGCACATTGAAAATGTAACTTGTTCATGCTATAAAAGCCTTGATCCCCATTTCACACCCTGAACCGACAGCGAGGTTACTCCCATTCATGGCTGCAAGAATCATAATTTTTCGCCTCCAAACCTCCGTCAGCCCCACAGCCTCTTTGATCGTCATGATAATCGAAGGCATTGTAATTTACATGCAACGTTTTCACATTTTCGACATGCTATAAAAAGACCTCCCACAGACGGGAGCTGTTGATGCTACCTGACAGGCATGGCAGAGCGCCAGATGAAGACTGCTGAGGTTCAGCTCAGCCGCAGCTTTTATTTTACCCGGTAAATGTGCGACTTCCTGTGAGAATTAAAACACTCTTCAAACATTATAATCCCATTAGGAGCACAGATTAATGTTTCACAATCTAATCATATGTATCTATGTACAAAAATGTCATTAACTCTACACGTGCCCCGTTGAATATTTTATAATGTAATGTAACAATTAGCCTATACTTATTGTTCTTATCGTGCACTTATGAGCGCTGCTTCAAACCGTGTTATCGGAGCTTCTTTCCGGCTCTCTGCTCTGCACAGCAGGCTTTGATTTTGCTCCTTTGCTTTCACTGAGCTTATCGGCAACTGGCACAAAGTGAGCCATTGCTGTAGCTCCGTCCAATCAGCTGCAAACACGCGCTCTCCACTTCCTGGTCTTTATCGACCCGTGACATCTGATTGGACTGAGAGGAGCACAAATGTCCCCTTCCTCTCATCCACGCTCGGTCGTGCTTTTCTGAAATGGCTGAAAGGTTCATGGTTATTATTCATATTCATCTTGTTACGTGTTTATTTTGTAATATTTTCACATTTCCTGAATGACAGAGCAAATTAGATAAACGATCCGCCCCTGGACCTCTGGGATCATTACAGCAGGGAAATAATAAGAGGTACGGCACAGAGAATACAGAACGTGCAGGCGTAAGTGGAACGAGCGAATTAAAAACCGTAAGAATCTGAGAAACAGGACTAACGTCATTATGAAGATGTGTCTCTGAGACAGACAGGCGGGCAGGACAGACAGCAGACAGCGGCGGTAATGGCACTCGGCTCTCAGCGGCAGCACCAGCTGTGCCCGATCCAAATGGGCACCGACAGCGATTCAGGCCAAGCAGGGTCAGATGAGGACACAAACACAGAGGGGGGAGGGGGTGGGGAGGTTGGGTGGTGGGGCGGGCAGAGAGATGGAGAGAGGAGGAAGAAAGACGAGGAAGGCAAAAGGGATTGTGAGGAAGGAGGGAGGGAGGAGGAGAGGAGAGAATGAGGGAGCGTTTGGTACGACGAGGGAAACAAAAGAACAGCAAGAAAGGCAAACAAAAGGCTGGGCGGCAGGGTTAGAGCCATGAATCTGTTTGCTGATATACGAGGCCAGTAATGACTTTGTGGTAAACACAGATGTCACGAAATCATTGTCCACCTCCTGTTTGATTGATTTGATGCAGATTGCCTTTATTACATAATATCTGAGGAGAAATTTTGCATTTTGTGTTTGAAAACTTCAAATGTCCAGTTTGAGTTATCCTCTCTGGTTCCTTCTTCTGAGGAACAGGATCATGTATTTCTGCAGAGCCCATTTGTCATTGTGCTTCAGTGCTAAATGATGTCCAAACAAATGTAGCCGTGCGAAACCTTTGGCTGCTGCAGCCTTGAACTTATTCCTCACTGGAAGATTCTGCACCGCGTAATTTGCATCCAGTGTCAATGCTTAGTGCCAATCCAGGAAGTCGTGTCAACTACTACATGTAGCAGTGTGATGAGCGAGGGCGTGGAGGCGTCTCTGTCACACACCTGAACATTTGACTGCAGCCAAATTCTTTGTGGAACCTTTTGAACTCTGCCATAGAAACAGTTCCTCAGTGCATATGTCCATGTTTGTGCTTATTGTGATGTCGTTTCATGGAGTATTTTCAAACGCTTCATATTCTTAAAATCTGCAAAATCTGTAGAACCTAGCAAAAATGTTTTTACGTCGAATTTAAAAAATAAACACACAAAACATACTGATCCAAAATATTTCTAAATGTAGAAACATGATAAAAATATTTCTTAACCGTCTGTAGGTTATTTTTTTGAGCAGAGTGCAATGAAAAGAAATATTTCCCCAGTGCCTACACTGGTATTTCTTGGCATTTTCTAACCTTGAAATCTATACAACCTAAAATCTAAAAGCTCATGTGAGTCAATAAACCACAATAATTGATACAAGTATTGAAATTGTGTCATAAATTAAAAAGAAATACAGCAGACATTCCTGTCGACCTGCTGCTCTGCTCCTTTGGTTCCACCGCACGTTTTCACCATTTTTTGGAACACTTGTAGCGTGATGATGTCATCGCACATGGACAACATGATGATGCAAAATACGGAAGTCGTAGCTTTCTGTTGCAGAACAAAAGAACATTCCTGCTATTACAGTTTTTATTTTAGGTCAGTTTTAAACAGGATCATGTAAACAACAATCCCCTGCAGCCATGACGAGGCAATACTGTGGCGCCACTGTGCGTTTTTACCGTCTTACGGACCTCTTGTACTGTAACATAACATAATGACATCATTGCACATGGACAACATGATATGAAAGATACTTAGCTTTCTGCTGCAAAAAAAAATAACACTCTTGCTACTGCATTTTTTATTTTAGGTCAGTTTTAAACAGGATCATGTAAACAACAACCCCCATGGCCGCCCGCGGGAGGTCGGTTTACAGAGGGTTAAAAAATCAGGTATTCTTAAAAAATTCAGCGTGCACTTTTCAGCTGCAAACAGGAGGTCTATTTTCAGAGAGTTAAAGGGATAGTGCACCCAAAAATGTAAATTCAGCCATTATCTACTCACCCATATGCCGAGGGAGGCTCAGGTGAAGTTTTAGAGTCCTCACATCACTTGCAGAGATCCAAGGGGAGAGGAGGTAGCAACACAACTCCACCTAATGGAGGCTGACGGCGCCCCAGATTCAAACGTCCAAAAACACATCATTGAAACCACAAAATATCTCCATACTGCTCGTCCGTAGTGATCCAAGTGTCCTGAAGCCCCGACATAAAAAGTTGTTTGGAAAAACATCATTTGAACTCTGTTTTTAGCCTCATTGTAGCCTGTAGCTCTGACTGCCTCTCTGTGCACCGCGCTCATGTGTGCGCGTATTTCGGGGCTTCCAGACGAGCAGTATGGAGATATTTTGTGGTTTCAATTACGTGTTTTTGGATGTTTGAATCTGGGGCGCAGTAACGCTCTCTTCCCTTGGATCTCCACAAGTGATGTGAGGACTCTAAAAGTTCACCTGAGCCTCCCTCGGCATATGGGTGAATAGATAATGGCTGAATTTTCATTTTTGGGTGCACTATCCCTTTAAGCAATTACGTTTAACGGCGCCACAATAGGTTTAACTCAATCAGATTAATGATAGCGTGAGCAGAGGAAGAGTGTGTCTTTGTTCCTGCAGGGCTCTTTTTAAACTTTATTAAAACAGTGCTGTGCCTTTATTATAACAATAACAACATTAATATAGTATATATAGAGAGTATAATATATTATTATAGTCTGCAGTAGTTTAGAGGAGATTTCAAAATATGATATATGCATGTATCACAGTGTAGCCTAGAAATATTGCATTATTATTTAGCAGCCATGTCACCCAGCCCTTGTTGAATTGTAAATTTTTGAACATGTTTGCTGCATGATAAATACAAATGTAACATTTCTGTGGTTTGCAGAAATGTACAATGCCAACAGTGTTTTACACACAGGACACACAACTTTGTACTGTACACATGCAGTGTAGATTATCTTTCAGGATATCGAGCTGTTTTTTGTCTGTGTTGCTAACATGTAGCATTGAATTCCTTGGTCAACTTGTAATGAACTGAATAAAGTCTATGTGGGCGGGAGGGAGGTGGAATGTTTCTCATAATCACATCTCAATAAAACACAATTTGTTCCTTATTAGTTCTGTCTTGGATGAATCTTTATCTTCCAGGACTGACTTGTTCCAGTTTCTATCTACACTTCCCATCGTGTCTGCCTGCAGCTCCAAATTCAATCGTCTTAGCTTTGTCTTTTCCCAGCACAACAGAAACATTCCCAAGACCGAAGCCAAACCAGATCACTGATAAATGTTAAAACCCTTATGAGGAAAACACTGTCAGAGGGGAGACGACTAGTCCAAGCCAACAGATGCTGATTAGCGGCCTTTGCACAGGGCTCTTTTCTTTCCAAGGGGTCGATTGCCAGAGAATAAATTAGTGACCGTGCAATAAATTAGTGACCGTGCAGTACAAGAATGTTAAGGAGCCTGGCATCCCGACGGAGATTAGCAAAACAACTGATAAGTTCATTCTGTGGTGGTCCTCAGCAGGTGCTCCTCTGCTTTTATGACCCACATCTGTGATCCTCCTTTGGTAAATATTTAAGGGATGAATCCCGACAGCAGTTCTGCTTTTGGATTTTCAAGCTTTTCTGCTCGTATTCTGAAGATTTGATTGGCAGCTGGTGCTCTCTTCACCCCCAGGAGCCGTTGACTGGTGTATGTACTCAACCAGGGACACTCCAAAAGTTTTATGTGGTGAGGAAGCTACATTACTCCAACCTGCCTCGTCTACTTCCAAAAGGGATTTCTTACTTACTGTAAATTCTGCGGTGTAACCTGCAGGTCTGTTGTTGCTGCATCACATGCTGCTTTATTGAGGCTTCTGCGGTGGAGCGGTCGGTCTCTTTGCTTCCTGTATGGTGGGATTTCTGTTGAATGCCAGCGTAAAATGATTAGACCTGATAAAAATGAGGAAAAAAGGGATTTGGGGGGAAAGAGAAAATTGAACAACCAAACAAGATCCAGATGCAGAAATATGTCAGAGAAACCTATGTTCTAATTATCACAATTAGAGACTTTGCCCTGGGTTTGAACAAATCCTGATAAATGGGCTCTGGGACTCTACTGTTGGTCGACTTGGGGGTCCAGGACATGAACACATTTGACAATCTCGAATGCAAAACTGCAGCTCTGCTCTCCAACGTTAGACGGGCGGTATTGGTCTGTTGCAGTGCCGCCATTTTATGTCAAATGGACTCTGGGGAAGATTAGGAGATACTTTTGTCAGACAGGCCGTGGCTGAATAGAGAGAGAGAAAGGGGAAATTTAGAGAGTTTGAGAAAGAAAAGAGGCAGAGCAAATGAAACTGGACGATGAAGAGCCATGGGGAGACCGAGTGAAAGAAAAGGGGCTCAAGAGGGAGGGAGAGGTAAGCGATAGAGAGAAGGCCAAATGTGTCTGGGAAAGTTTTGAAGCTGAGGTGCATTGTGGGAGAGCAGACAGTGTGTCTGGGGGGTCTGAGGTGTGGATTAATGCCAGCGATTGGAGGAGGGCTGCCGCAGTTGTGCGTGAGCAGAATATCAGACGCAGGGAGAAGAGAGAGAAGAGAGGAGAGAAGATGGAAAGGGTGCAGACACAGAATTTTGGAAAGGGGTGATATTCTACGCCTGAAGACACTAAAGACAAGCCGCTCTCGCCGCATGAAAGAAAGTGCCAGTAAACTTCAACAAAAATGTAAAACAGCCCACTTATAGAGCCCTCATTTGCATGGAGTTTAGTTTATAACGGGCTGTGTAAATTAAAAGTTGGACAAGGACTAATCGTGAAGTCTTAAAGTAGGAGGACAACACTCGGGCTCGACTAATCATCCTGTAATGTAAACTGTAGTCAGCCTGCAGAGAGCTGCTGCAGTCTCACCAACCAGCCACAGTTACAGTCCAGGATAGTAAAACTCAGGTCTGGTCCACTGTGTGCGTTTGAGGCAGAACCCGTAATCGCTGATCTATGAAATGGCACCATGCAACTTTCATTTCTGTATGAGAAGCAATTTGAAGGGATTACAAGGACTGCAGCAAACACATCCTTTGAACCCCGACTCAGGCTAAAGGCTCAACACAGTAAAATTTCATTACAGCGAGATTATTGTGGATCTCCCTCGAGTTTAAGGCACTTATTTGTTTTTTATTCCCTGAAGGAAACTGTATGCTAGTTATCTGAGAGCCAGAGGTCGTATTGGAGTCAGTGTGTCAAGGCCAGTGAAGGATGAAGTAATCTGTGAAGCACCCGTTTAGAGCATTCTCACTCTGACCTCATCACATATCAGTGTTTGGTCACGGGCTTTCCATGTCCACATATGAAGTCCAAGGTACCCTGGGTGTGTCGGTTGTTAACGTTCTGGGACAGGAAATGTACTGCTTATATATAGTCTCTTTTTTGGCTTTACAATCTTACAGGAAGTGAACACCGGCCTCCTGGGTGAAAGTCCATGGTTGTTGGTCATCATCTCATTTTGTGCCTCTATGATTGCAGATTGAACCCATTTCTGAAGTCTGAGTTTGATGATTCAGCTTCTTCATTCAAAGCCTTCATCGTCCACATGTGGACTGTATACGGAGCTTCTTATTCACATCCTGATTTGTTACATGCTAAGTGTTACCTGATGAAGATGTAACGGCAAAATGTCATAGCAGGGAACACTTGATGGTCACGTTCTAAGAGGAAGTAAGTTAAACTTCAGGGATATCAATGTGTCCATTCAGGACACACAAGTGATTGTGAATCAGTTTCAGCTGCTTTGGGCCAAATCAAAGAGACAACAGGTGCAATGGAGAGACAAAAAGGGAATGGTTTTACATGTGGTGTCCACAGACAGTTGCTCTCTCCTTATCCTTCCTGACTGATTCTTCTCTAGTTTGGTCTTCTGCTAGTGTCCTTGTCACTACTGGTAGCATGAGGCCGTACCTGCAGCCCAATCAGGTTGATACCAGACACCAGGAGACCGGCCGTTACACCAGGAGAGCTGCACAGGGCCGTAGAAGGTAGGGGTGTAACGGTACACAAAAATCACGGTTCGGTACGTACCTCGGTACACAAGTCACGGTTCGTTTTTTTTCGGTACAGTAATGAAAAAAATAGACAACTATTAAATATCTTTTACTTATTGGTAACCTTATTAAAACTTACCACCACAGCAGTTAACTCTTTTTACACAATTTTTGAATGAAACAAATATATATAAAATCCTGCTTTTTCACATTGTTTGAACGAAAATAGAAATATAAAAGTGAAAAATAAAATCCTGCTGTTTTTTTAACACATTTTTTGAATGAAAAATATAAATATAAATTTCTGCTTAAACAGTTTTACTCAGTTAAAATAAAAAGTATAGTGCAGCTGGTCAGCTTTAAAGCCTGCTCAGATTCAGTTTTACTAGGAACTTACTTAGCTTTCCCACTTTGTTAAAGTGCAGTAAACAAAACATGCTTATATCTAAAGTGCAGCTTAAACAATTTTACTCAGCTCCAATGGCGTTGGTTATTTCTTTAGCACGATGGTCAGGGAAAAGCTCTTTCTTTTTAAACGACGACGATATCGTAGTTTGCACCAGATTGCTTTTTCTAGTTGTGCCGGTTAACGTTCAAACTCGGGTGGTGTCGCTTTAGATGCGTTAGCATGTTAGATGTGTTTCCAAGTACATACCCGACCGCTGTTCTGCAGTGTCGGCACACTGCTTTTGTCTTGTCCACTTGTTTATTTCCATCTTCGTATTTTACCCTGAAACCAAAGTGTTCCCAAACGGAGGTTTGCGGGTGGGTCTTCAGGTTCGTCAGGCTCACTTGCCATGTTGTCAAAATGCGAGAATGCGCTGCACAAAGTGAAAGCGGAGATTTATGGTCGGACTCAGGTCCGTCACTCAGTTACGTCCGTCGGGGGAACTAGATATTTTAAATGGTTCGGCTCGCAAAAACTGAATTAAAATAAAATAAAATGAAATAAAATAATATCCTGCGCCCAATAATTCGGTACAGGGTCGTGCCGAACCGAAAGTCGCGTACCGAACGGTTCAACACAAATACATGTACCGTTACGGCCGTAGTAGAAGGGCATCAACCCAGCAGCAGTATTGAAAAGTATTGAAATTGTGTTATACATTAAAAAGATACATCAAGCGTTCGTATCGACCTGCCTCTCTGCTCCTCTGAAACATACTGCACATTTTCTCCGTCTTTTGTAGCACATGTAACATAACGTGATGACATCATCACAAGCAAACAACACAATGGCGCAAAATACATAAATCTTACCTTTCTGCTGCTGCAAAAAAATGAACACTAACTATTACAGTTTATATTTTAGAATGATTGTGAACAGGATCCTGTGTACCACACTCTCCCTCGCCCATGATGGGACGGTACTGTGGCATCGCTGAGCACGTGCACCATCTTTGTAGCGTAATGTAATGTTGTCATGGCACACAGGGAACTTGACGATGCAAAAGACGGAAGCTTTGGCTCTTATGTTTTTTTTCTTTTTACTATTATTTTTATTTTAGATCGATTTTAAACAGGATTACAAAAACAGCGAACCCCGTGGTCGCCCTCGAGGTCCATTTTCAGAGGGTAAAAAAAATTACTTGTATGTTTGTCACAAAAAAGTCATAGTGTGCACTCTTCCTGTGCGGCACGCAATTATATCCCGACTCCTTAAAATGGCACTTAGCCATTGTTTTCCCAAATTGTGGACATTTATGGCTGCCGTTCTTCTACTTTGTGTTAGCCGCTAACTGCTAACAGCTACTTTTTCAATCTCTTGCGGTGGTTGGCATGTGCCGCTTATACAGACACTGTTTTGGCGCTGTTACTACCTCCCGGCGCAGATTAAAGGCGAGACAACTCTTTCCCCCCATTCCATGATTGTACCTATATATAAGGTGGAGAGGAAACATAAACTGTAACTGTAAACTATAAAAGGAGATAAAGATTGTCCAGTATTTACCTTTCAGTAAAACTGATCTTCAGTAATTCCACTGGAGTTATTTTTCATGTCAAAAGTCATCAAAATCCAGCGCTTGGTAAGTGACGCTCTGTGTCAGACACCAACAAAAGCCATCCTTTCACGGTGGCATGATACGCAGCTGGTTGCCGTTATTGTTTAATGGAGCCTGGTGGCATCGCAGCTGGACAACAAAGAAATTAAGACAGTGTAAGTCTGAGTAAGGCGGGCAGGAGGGTAGTCTCGCATGACCAGCCTCCCTTACTTCAGAATGGGAGTCTGGGGACATTCGTTTTTAGTTTTGAAATAGAAATGGGCGGGGACATCCAGACCACGTGACGGCGTTGCCATAGATATGGCACGCTGTAAATCCTTAATTTCTCCAATCTTGTGGACGTTGCAGCTCTGCAATATAGCTGACTCAAATTAAATAATATCCATTCTAATCTCTTCTTGCGATGCACTGAACACTTCATTTTCTGTTGTACTACAGACAACAATTCGGGGAACAGCAATTCCGGTGTAGGTGGATGTAAGACAACGAAGTAAGGAAGTACACGGATTTGGATCCAATCACATCACTGCCACTGGGAGCCAGCGCTAGTTCTATTACAACTTTCCTATGGGAATGTCCACAGACAACAGAGTCAGCCAGCGTGCTTTCACCCTGGTGGCCGGTGTTCACTTCCTGTAAGATTGTAAAGCCAAACCCTCTTTTTTCCTGAACCCAACCACGTGCGTGTGTTGTGGAACAAAAGTAATATAAATTTACAGTGTTGTACCGACGTAGTGCTTTTATTTTGAAAGAGACTGTATGCAAACTGTACATTTCCTGTGAGAACCGAAGTGTATTTTGAAAACAGACAATGCATGTAACAGGCTGAAGTTGACACGGCGACAGCACCCAGGGTACCTTGGATGTTGTATGTTGATGTAGAAGGTCCATGACCAAACGTGGACACGTGACGAGGTTGCAGTTAGAACGTGTTGGATATTCTTTGAGCAGGGGAAGCGGCTGAAGATCGTCCAGTGTTTATCTTTTAGTATTCAGTCATTTCAGTGCAATAGTTATTTATGAGAGGCATAAACTGGTGCTGACTGCAGAATCTTTGGCAAAATGATGGATCCCATAGCAGCAGACGTGCTGTGACTGGCCCAACTAACAGGCAGTTTGGGTTTTGGAATAAAAGAAAAGGTCATGATTAGTTAAAGTTTGAGGCAGCTCAGTTTCAGCATGACACAGTGAGATAGGGCTGTGGTCTGGAAAAAGTTTGGTTGAGTTAAAATTTGGTAACGAATGCAGGCGAGTCTTTGGTTTCTGCCCACGGCTGCAATAGAATCCATAATTATCCAGATGAGTAGATACATTTTATTTTGGGCGATCTATTCCTTACACTTGAATAGACAGAATTCCTGTCATGTGATGTCAGCATGCAGCATGCCCTGTTTACCAAACCAGCCAGTCGGTGACGCCTCATACCAAAGAATACCAAAGAGATGAGGGAGGAAAAGAGCTCGTTTTAGTGCGTCCGGCTTTCTGTGCTCGTTCGCTGCTCTAAAAAGACCCGCTTGTTTTTTGCTTTTAATTCGGCGAGATATCTCTTCCTTCCACCTGAATTTAATTTGGGCAAACAGGGTAAACTTGCAGCACCTCAGCGGAGTGTGTGTGTGTGTGTGTCTTTGCTCCTGCAGCTTAAATTGAAGCTGTCTCTCTGTCTCTGAGTGCTGTATTGATTCACTTGGCACCCACTTATGTCCTATAATGGAACAGAGCTCATGTGCTGTCACTAGCGTTTGGCGAACTGCACGACCCTACCTATTAATTCCAAGACTAAAAACACGACAAACAAGTCCAGCATTTCTGGTTTGCCGAATGTCGGCCGCTCTCACGGTCCTATTACCGGAGCTGGAAGTTATCAGCAAATATCAGTGACAGAGGAGGTTTTTCGCAGTATTATGATACAGTCAAATCTGGAGCTGCTCCCGAGCTGTGAAAGGCAGGCATATGGAGAAATGGTCTGTATCTGTGCCTCAGTAAACCAGAGCCAAGTCCCGAAATGACTCCTTCTTTTCTATTCGCAGCTGAGGCTAACTAAAGATTGGTATTTGTTTTTGGTGCATGGAAGCTTTCCAAGAAATGTGTGCATGTGTGTGTGTGTGTGTGTGTGTGTGTGTATTTCTGTGTATGCACTTTTGTTAGCACATCCATGAGTGTGTACGTGCAAGCCAGTCAGTCTGCTTCTGGCTGTGTGGGACGCTCTGGGAGACGAGGATACAAGTGTGTGTGTCCAAGTGTTTATGTGTCGGAGTAGTGGGGCGTTTTGGGAAGAGAAGGACTGAGTGAGTAGTAGCTATACCTGGACTGTCTCTTGCGTTTTGGGTGGGGGGGAGAGAGGAGGAAGAAGGAGAGGAAGAAGGAGTGTGCAGGGAGGAGGAGGAGGAGGGGAAAAAAGGGAGAGGAGAAGAAGGAAAGGGAAGGGGAGAGGTTCAGGGGTGACAGGAGGATGGCTTCATGGCTGCATTTTCCCTTCGCTGAATTTCCACACTCCCCTTTCCCTTTTTTGTTTGCCTTATTCAGCTGAGCGAGTGAGGGAGTCAAACAGACAAGGAGAGTTTGCAGTTTCAAGACTGAAAAAGACGAAAAATCAAGCCAATTTTTTCCGATTTTTCTTCTTCTTTTTTTTAAGGCTGGGATTTTGGCTGTCTTACAAACAGATGTTGCTTGTCATTTGCTCGTAGTGCAGGGAAGCAGCTTGTAGATTGCAGAGGTTTTTACAGGCTGAAAGATTACCTCTCGCTTATTTATAGTTATTATTACCAGCGTGCGGTGAACCGAAATTATAAAAACACCTAAAAAACTAGTTTGTTTTTCTGTTATCGTTTACTTTTCCCTCCTTTTCTCTCCCCCCACCAGCACTTTCTCTCCCTCTTCCCTTTTTGCTTTTTTCCTTTTGTCTCACTCTTTCCCACCCTCTCCCCAAGCTCCCTTTCGGGGTGGTTTTGTTACTGTAGTTGCATGTTTGAGCTGGGTTTTTTTTGATGGGCCACAGTGGACATGACTGCCTATACCTTCTGCCAAGCACCGTAGGCCCTGCAGAGTAGAGAAAAGAAACATTTGGAAACTAAACATAAAGGCAAATGGGTAAGTCCTCATGCTACCAATGTGCTCCGAGCTGTTTCTTCTCTTTGCTTGTCTCAATATTCAGCTGTGTGTTTGCTGTGTTTGTCACATGGCCGAGCTCTGCTGGGATGTTTACTGTATATTCGCCGTGGTGAAAGGGCCCTAAACTGAACGCTACCTGTTGGGCTAGCCGGGGCTATCTGTTTACACTGCGTGATATTATGAAGTGCTAACGACATACCACTTCCTCACCTTCTTCACCTCTGTTGAACCCCCCCACCCCTCCCTTCTGCTACACACACACACACACACACATACACACACACCACCTCTGTTGCTGGGTAGATTTGGGCGAGCAGGGCGGGTAGCGCCGCTGGGTTTGGCCGCCGGTGCTGTTCAGCGCCAAACAATACAGGTGGCGGCCCTTAGCTGGTCTTAGTTTTGTCGGCGCGCTCTCCGAGTCTTCCTCACACACACAAAAACACACACAGAGGTGGCAGCGTGGGCTGGCAGGGTGCTGCGGACCCTGCTGACCTCTTTGTTCGGCCAATCTCAAGGTGTCTTTCAGCTCGCTGGCAAAGACCCACTGACATACTTTAAGCAACTTGGCAACAGCTTCAAAGTCAGACGTCTCATTTAAATTCAGGCAGGGGGAAGAGAAGGAGAAAGAGAACTTCAGATGGACTCTGAAAGTTGAAATTGGACAACTCACTCCCTTTTTTCATCTCCGAGTTTCACAAGTTTTACTTTGTCACTTGTGCTGCAGAGCGACGACTCTGCTCACATCAGACAGGAATGTGCTGAAACACTGTTTTAAAATCGGAGCGAAAGCCTAAAAAAGCTGATGATGTGAAGTGAGTGAAGAGAGAATTGTTTTAATATCAATAATGACTTTATCAGTCTGTAAAAATTCCAAGATAACAGTCCTGTGAAGTTTCGATGGTTTGTCAGTTTAATATATTTTTGTTTTTGCTGTTATTAGCTGTGTAGTATCACACAGTTATTTTTGTCATGAAATAACAATATTACGGATCCGTGCAAAAGTTATACACCTTGTCAATTTATGTCGTAGTCGGGCGGAAAGTGGGGCAGATTACCCAGGGCCCCAGTGAAAGGAGGCCCCTTGAAAAGCTTGAAATAAAAAGTTTTTTATCTCTAATTAATTCATGCCTCAACTAGATTAAAATTGGCTGAATAAAATGTTAAAAAACCTAACTATATGTATTTTTAAAAAACAGTGGCCCCTCTCTCGCCCCTTAGGGACTGTTAGTTATTTATGAGGGGGGAGGAGGTGGTGCAAAAATGGGGAGGCATGTCAAATATTTTTTTAAGCACTGGGGGAGGGACTTATATTTTTTATTTCGACTTAAGGGAGGGACGTTAAAATTTAAATGGCTGTATTTTGTTTTTATTTGACCGCAGGTTTGGAGGACATCTTGTCTTTCAAAAATTGCCAAAGTCACCTCATTTATCAGCCAGAAACTGTAAAAACAGAAATTATCATTGGAATTTCAAATTTCCGACATTCATTAAACACATCATGTGCATAAAACACTTCTTTCAGAAAAAAAAATCTGATCTTAAAATAGTGATATTTAATCAACATCACTTTATTCTACTTCTCATTTGAAATTTGACCAAAAATAAACCATTTGCACGACAGCAGTGAAAAACCACGACTTTAACCATCTTCAGCTCTTAACTTTCAAACATCAGAGGGTGAGTTTCAAAAACCTAAATTTATGTTGGAGGGAGGGTCATGTATTTTTGTCAGTCACTCAGGGAGGCTCAAGGAAAAATATTTGTAGCTCCGGGGAGGGTCAGAATAAAACTACAAACAAGTCATTACCCAGCAACACCCTCCTCTGATAAATACAGAACAGTCCCTTGAAGGCACAAAATTGTTGAGTCTCTCTCTGCGCTAGAATTAATCTCTAAACGCAGCCATGTCCTGTCTTTCCCCAACAAAGGGGTCCCAAAAAAATAAAAGAAAGAAAGCAAAGTGACTCTTACGTGGATCAAGAGCGAGGACGGACGGGCGGGGGCCACACAGACCACTGATGCACAGGGCCCAGAGCCGAGTGATTTGCCCCTGTTAACATGACCTAAGGGTTTATCTTTGATTCAGTCTCATAAACCAGCTGACCTCGTCAGTGTCACAGATCAAACAAGTCACGTAGAATCACTTCATTATCTTCAGACAGCTGATGTTATTCACGCAGTGTTTACTGTACAGTCAGGCGTCCTCGTGTCATCATGCAGCCTGTTAAATATCCACTGGCATTAATGACGCTAAACTCCTACATAGCGTTTTAGGAGAGCAATTTTCCTGCAATTTATTTTCAACAGTTTACATTACTTATGTCTCATTTGAGCTCGGCCACGTGCCTCTTAAAATACCACTCGAATTTTTCCACCTATCACTCAGTGAGACGACTCCCTCGTGGTGAGGAAACTGTGATAAACAAGTGCTGGCATAATAATTCCAACCTGTGAGCAAATCATGATACAAATTTCGATGTGTGTTGGCTCAGAAATTGTGCAGTGCATTGTGGGATCAGGAGCTGAGTTTGTGGACACTGTGTGAGTGACGTATGACCACCAGAAAAATGTCTCTTATATCGTGAGTAACATTTTATAATTGGGGGAAATCATCTCTCTGTCACTTCTGCTTTTTTATTATTTATATTTCTATTTTAGTTTTTCCTCTCAAATGGCAGCACGTGATTATTTCTAATCTTTGAAATAATTGTGAACGGTTCAGTCGTGAGGTAGAGCAGGAGGCTTCATCATTTTTGTTGAATATTAGGCGAATTAACTGCATCTAATTTTCAGCAATAAGTGGTGTTAAGGTGTGTGAGTCGAGGTTTAAATCATTAGAGTCTAACATGACATGTCTCCTGAGAGAAAGGTGCTTCAAGTATAAAAGGTTCTGCTCATTTACTCCGTCCCGTCACGCTGATGGACGTATGAAGTCATCTGCTCACGGCCCCGAACCCGTAGATCCGAACTTGTGTTAACTGACACCACAAGCTTGTATCTACAGGTCTGCGTCTGTGCAGCTCCAGCGACCCGAGCAGCATCAGCAGAAATACAGCGGGGGCCGCTCACCAGCTCTCACCAACTTTATTAACTGTTTCCCCGTCACACATACCAGCAGCTCTGCTTCCCTCTCATCAAGGAAATAGTGGAGAAAGCTTTGTCTTTTCTGGGATCCAACTTTTTTTGGAAGTTTAGGCTTCTTATTGAAAACCTGAATTCTCCAGAACATGTTCTCTCAGCCTGTTGAAACTCACTCTAAACCTCTGTAAGAACATCTCAAACAAATATCGTTACATATATGTATGTGAGTCGAGTTTGGTTCTTCCAGGTTCTTGAAGACTTTGCACGAAGCTCAGTTCGTCTTCTCCAAAACGTAATTGGGCTGCGAGGGGTTAAGGGAGGGCCAGCAACGAGTCAATTAAAAGGAAAAATGTAATTATAGCCACCATTTCCATGTGTGTATTTCAAATGTTAGTTTGTGGAAAACTCTGGAGGAGACAGAGCTATTTCAGTCAGCAGTCAATTAGCTGCAGCTTGGCCTTTCTAGTGTTAATGAAGTAGACATCGGCCCAATTAGAGGATGCATAGTGGCGACGCTTGTTTTCTCACATATGCCCATTACCTCCCACATGTTAACAGTTTAAAATGAGCAACTGCGTGGCTTTTCTTTCAGACAGAAAGTCTGATCAACATTTGGGGGGAGGTTGGGGTGCGTTTGTGTGTTTTGGGGTCGGTGACGTAAAGAGAAGATTTGGTGTTTATCCGCTCTGTGTATAGAGACTGTATCTAAGATGCAGCTTTAAAGGGTAACTCAAGTATGTTTTAATCTGGACCCTTTTGTCTCATGTTTTTGTGTCCAAGTGACGAATGGCGACAACAGTTCTTGATATTGGTCCAGTGTTGAGTGTGACGGCTGCAGCTGGCAGCAGCAAGACAGGCTGCAGTGTAACCACTTGGGGCAATTGTGCATTATCAATTTACGTCTACTTAAAGTGTCTGTCTTTGTCACTGACAGGCTCAGACTGTTACTCTAAGTGTAAGACAATGTAAAGGAAAGGATCCCTACAAAGACAGACCTTTTTTGAAAGAGTAAGATCCTTTTTGTTTCACCAGAAATCAGCCTTGAAATCGCCATCGCCAACTCAACCAGACTCCATTTAAAAAACAGTTATTTTATCAGCATTAAACACACTTCATTCAAAGTCCACCAACAATAAAATAAAAATCATAAAAGCCGTCTTGGTTCGTCTTTTCACAGTCCATCAATCAGCATATCTGGTTTGGTTGAAATTAACCCTTAATTCACCCAGTTAGATGTGACAACATGCTGCCTCTACACACGCTAAAATTACTGCTTATTTAAATGGAGTTTGGTGGCGATTTCAGAGCTCTGTCCCATCCAAATCAAAGGATCTCCCAATTACTAGAAAGCTCTATCTCTGTAGGGAGCCTTTCATGATGTTGTCAGACACAATAACAATCTGAGCCTGTCAGTGACAAAAACCACCAAACTCCATTAAAAAACACTGTAATTTTAGTGTGTAAAAAAACAGCACATTTTCACATCTAACTGCGTGAATAAGGTTTTCATTCAACCAAACCAGAGCTGACTGTTGGGACAGTGGAAGGACAAACCTAGACAGCTTCTGTGAGTTTAATTTTGTGTGATATGCTGATAAAATTACCGTTAATTTAAATGCAGTCTGGTGGGTTTGCTGATGGCGATTTCGAGGCTGTTTCTGGTTTAACAAAAAGGATCTTACTCTTTAAGACAAAGCTCTATCTCTGTAGGGATCCTTCCCATACTGTGTCAGACACTTAGAATACAATCTGAGCCTGTCAGTGACAAAAAGAAACACTTGTAGTGGTTACACTGCAGCCTGTTCAGCCCTGTTGCTCAGTATTTGATCAGCTTAAAAAACTGTTGTTCCTGTCAGTCAATGGGAAACAAATGTGGGAAAACAGGGTTGAAAAACACCAAAGTTGCCCTTTAATATGTCACGATGACTTTGAGATGGGATAAAAAACAAAGAGCATCACGTTAAACATGTGTTATTATTTTTATTTTTCTCCTGACTGGCTTCCTTTTGTGGTCGAAATGTTTTTATCCCCAAACCCTCCCCTCCGAGCCATGAAGCCCTGGTGTCCAGGTCTGCTTGCTCCCAGGTTGAGGTAGTAGGTTGTATAGTTGAGAATTACACCCCGGGAGATAACTGTACAACCTCCTAGCTTTCCCTGAGGTACGCATGGCGCTCTGCACAGCTGGATCAATACCATCAAACGTTAGTGCTGCACCAGTCACACCAAAAAAACAAACCAAACAAAAAAAAAAAAAAAAAAAAAAAGAGAGCGAGAGATACTGTGGCTCCACGTGGTCAGTAACAATCCAGGCTGTTTGCTGATGGAGGGTTTCTGCTTCTGGGTCTGTGGCGCCAGCGTGTTAGACCGAGAAGTGTGTGTCTTTGTGTTTCTGGGATATTAGCAGACTGATGCTGATATTTATGGGATGATATATAAATATTCAAAGTGTTATATGTGACCTTTTTACAGGACTAAATATGATCTTAAAACAGACGCTGCTGCTGGTGTTTCCCTGAGATTTTCATTCTTGCTGAAGTTAAATTACCTCCTTTAATCCTCTGTGGTGTTGCCTCGCTGTTTACACCCACACAGCACATCCTCAATTAACTTTTAATACTTTCAAAAAGAGCCAGAAACCAACAGTGCTGTTTATATTCTAACAGGACTTTCTGGAGGGCGTGTTGAGTCCCTTTTTGGGGGTCTTCCTCTCGTGGTTCAGCTCAAATCTCTCCACAAAAACGGCCTGGGAAAAAAAAAAAAAGTCTTTTTACAATTTGGAAAAAATTAGATGCACGATAACACATGAGTGAAGTTTAATTTTTAATTGTTTAATTTACTTTATTTGGTAATTAAGTTAAAGATAATTGTTTGTTTATGGGGTCACCATGGCAGGTTTTGGTTTTGTGTATTTAGATTTCTCTTCTGTTTAAAAACATAACAGTCATCATAATTTTCTTTTTATCTCTACAGATGAACTCAGATGAGTTTAACAGTGTCAGTGGTGATAAAGTTCAGGCTGTGACTCTGCAGTCGACTGTAACAGTGCACTGTGTGCGTCCTCTCTGCAGCACACACTGTATGCTCTTATTTAACACACACCTTTCTGACATTTACAGAATAATTGCTTTATTATTCTCCGACTCTTCAGAGAAGACGAAGGTAAAGTTAGCTCTTCAGTCGACGTTAGTGAGGATGAATCAGACAAGCAGCAGCAACACAACACATAGTGGAGACACAGTGTGTGAGGACAGACTCACAGCAGGACGCTGACAACAGGCTTTTAAATGTAAAACAAATCATCAAACTCTGAAACATAACTCACTGTTTTGTTTTAAAGAGAGTTAAGATGGTTTAGTTTCATTAACTGTTGATGTAAAGTTGCAGAAATGTGCTTAAACTCTTTCACACATTCGTTCCTCTGGGCTGGGGAACTTTCAGACAAACACAAAGAGTTCATTTTTAATATTTTTCTATTTGAAATGGCTTATTTTTAAACTTTTAAATACTTTACATGAGTATTACATGCAATTTAATTCAAATTATAAACAATAACTCCCTTTTTTATTAAAGGTAGAGCACCCAAAAGTTTATCTGCTCAAAAAATATTTTTTAAAGCTTCTTTAAATCATGTTCATTTTGTCTAAAAAACAACCAGCATTATAATGTGTACTACTGCTTTTATGATCAATAAATCTGCTGATTATTTTCTCAATTAATTGATTTAATAAGTTTGTTTATAAAGAGTGAGGAATGCCTGTCGCAGTTTCCCAGAGTTACATTTTAAAGTAGATTATTCTGTTAAACTTGCAGCCCAAAATTCAAAGATATGAATATTTACTGATGCAGAAAAGCTGCAATAATCACATCTAACAATTAATAATTATTGACAGTAAATTTTCTGGCAGTCGACTAATCGTTAATCGTTTCATATATGTTATAACTTTTGTATCATCGTGATGTGGTGACATGTTTTAGACGTGAATCAGCTTATTACCAAAAGACCCAAATCAAAATCTCTCTGTGTGTTTCAGGGCTCTGACCTGTGAGGTGTGTGTGTGTTTATGTGTGTGTCAGTTGTCAGCAGAGCAGTATGCTCAGCTCCAGCTGATCTGAAGTCGGTAAAGTTGTAAGTGTGTGTGTGTGTGTGTGTGTGTGTAGCAGGCAGGTGGTGATCAGAAGCACTGCACTGATGCAGAGCTGATGGGACTGACATGTGAGCACTCCTCACCACGCTCTGCGTCTGTAACATCACTTCATTCCCTCTCTGAGGTGACGTTTTATTATTCGCTCAGTGATAACCTCATTAATGCCGCCACTCGGTGTGCAACACGTCCGGCTGCTGCTGCAAGCTTGTTTGTGCGCTGACAGATAGCTCTTGTAGAGGATATCAGACACAAAGGGAGAAAACAGAGTTTGAGATTCGAACACGAGCCTCAGACGGCGGCGTCCGTTTACACGCAGTAAAATCAGTTGTCACTGCGAACAATTCTTGTCACAATATTTCCAATCAGCAGACGCAGACTGCGTGGAAACTACTGCTGTCAAAATATCTGACATGTGAAATATTGTGACACTCAGGGAGGAATAGGAAATTACAGAAAATCCTTCAAATAATACATCATGACGTGGGATTGGCTTTTTAAACACGTTCATTTGATTCACGGCTGAAATCCTTTATTTGTTGATCGTCTGTGTTCAGACTGAATCTCTGCTCGTTTCAAACTTAACTTTAATAGAAACTGAGATCAATTACAGCAGCTCCTGGTGCTCACTCCCTTCCCTCTGTGTCTGCTCGCTCAGCTGACATTTAGCTACCAATAAGAGCTCCTCCTTTACCTCGATCTGCTCTCCTCGTTCTAAGAAATGCTGTTTTTTTTTGTCCTGTGAATCTCCTGGTGGAGGAATGATAATGACGCCGGCCTCTGCTGCAGCTACAGCCGCTGACTCTCTCAGCGCAGCAGCACAGTGTGTGTGTCTGCCTCACATGGTACATACTGAGGACATACCAAGGCCTGGCTGTCGCCTGCCTCCCTGTCTACCAGGACGTGTGTGTGTGTGTATGCGTGTGTGTGTGTGTGTGTGTGTGTGTGTGTGTGTGCGGCTGAGGTAATAGGTAGAGGAGCAAAAGACTGCCCCCTGTTGGTTACCTCTGTGAAGTGTCCTGCTGCTGCAGGTTCAGATTTGGTGACTTGGCAAATGATGGAGAACACCAGAGAAGTGATTTAATGGCACACACAGCCGTCCTAAAGTGAGGTGTGTGTGTGTGTGTGTGTGTGTGTGTGTGTGTGTGTGTGCGTGTGTGTGTGTGTGTTTTAGATGGCTGTGTGTGCACGCACATGTCTGCGTGTGAGAGTGTGTGAGTGTGGCGTGATGCATTAATCGAAACCAGAGCAGAAAGTGAGAGCGTCCAGCTCTGTGGGGTTTGTGCGGTCTGTCTTGTCCTTCAGTGCCCTCCGTATTTTTTCTCTCGATCGCACACACAAAGACTGTTTTTATTGCTATTTTTGTACAAAAGAGGGAAAATATACAGATATTAAATTCTGTGTTAAATACGGCTGATAAGAGCAATAATAATAACAACAAATCCTGCAGAGATACAGTCATAGTCAGTGATCAGTCTACCTTAGGGCGGGGTGACATGTCAAATCAAATATCACATGTTTGATCAAATGCTTTGATATCCATGTGGACGATGTTGTAGGGTTGATTCTTGGAGCTTTAGCTTTTTGATAAATGATAATCAGTAATGTGTAATGACAAAGTGTGTGACGGCAAACAACAGCAAACAGTCTGGCACGTTCAGAAAATGACAGTACTGTAATACAGGAAAATACAACATTTAAGATACGACGATATCCAAAATCAAATATCTAGTCTCATATCCTGATATTAGGGCTGTGCATTAAACAATTATATTGATAACATTTTCTTTGATTGAGATAAAAGTCTGATAAATCCTCCATATAATTAAAGCACCCATACCCCCATAGAGGGGGCGTAATGCACCTTAAACACCACCTGCTATTAACCAGAAGAAGAAGAAGGAGCAGTTGGTATACCTGCAGCTGGAGCAGCTACGTGACTCTCCCTCGTCAGTTCACGATCAGCCGCCTTCGCTCCTCGGCCCAGATTCCCGATAAAATTGCTAAGTTATTGATCAGCTAGCTATGAAGTTTTATGTTAAAAGAGAGGCGGTTAAGGTTAGCGTAAGGATACCTTACCTGGTCTCACTCTGAAGTCGTCAAACTCCAGCTCGTGGTCAGTGACTTGTGGCGTCAGATGCTGACGAAAAAGCCGTCCTTTCACGTCTACGTGATGTGTGGCCAGTAGCTGTTTTAGTTTAATGGTGTCCGGTGGCATTGGGGGGAAAGAAAGTTACGAGGGCAGAAGTCCAGTTAGGGTCCAACAACCATCGACTTCCCGAAAGACTGTAAAGCCAAATCCTCTTTTTTGTTCCTAAACCCAACCACATACTTTTGTTGCTGAAGGGAAAAACAATGTCACTTTGCGGTACTTTTATTTTGAAAGAGACTGTATGCAAACTGTACATTTCCTGTGAAAACAGAAGTGTATGTTGAAAACAGACAATGCATGTAACAGGCTGAAGTTGACGCGGCGTCCCAGAACGTCAACAACCAACACACCCAGGGTACCTTGGACGTCATATGTGGACGTGGAAAGTCCATGACCAAACGGATGTGATGGTCGTGTACGCTACAATGTGTCTGCAGCTGTCTTGCAGCAACAGACCAGACCGGCGGCCACTAATACGTAGAGTTACACTATAACGTTAATTTTTTTGTTTCGGCCACAGATAACAGTCCAGCTCAGCCCACGACTGAATTCACCACGTTACGTTAGCTACAGTAGCTTTACAGTCAGCTTATATAGTGCTGATGAAAGTTAGCGAGCTAACGTAACTGACTCGCAGCTGTTTCATCAGAATGATACGACACAACATGACCAAAGGTACATTTATAAAACCTTGCTTGACAGTAATTGACCCCACACTGCGTCACAATGTCATCAAAGTCTGTCTGTTGTTGTTTTGGTCGAGAAAAGACAGAAATTGCATAAAATAGGCTCAAAACTTGGACAGGAAGTTTATGTTTTGGCCTTTTCTTTTGTTTCCATCTTGAGCCAAAACACTTTAAAGCATCTTCACACAGAGTTTGATCTGATGACCAGGACTCAGATTTCTTTGTTGTTTTATTTATTGAAGGTAATTTATAATTGTTTTGAATCTTTCCCTCAGATTTGTGAAATGTTGTGCTGTTTGTTTGTCACGTTCTGATAATAAATAGTTTAAACCTCAGTTTATCATTTTCAACGTTCACTCAGGAGCAAAACTCGGCATTTAAACCTGAAGGAAATGATTTTGAATTTTTTATCGATATAAACTGTTTTAAGTTTTCTATGGTGATCACATTTTCAGCCACATCGCCCGGCTCTACATGACATATCACTGCATATTACAGTGTACTAGACGCATCTTCTTGCTGAGCCTTTATTTTCATTTTCATCATCGGCGTTGCCATAGCGATGACCCAATGACCTGTGCAACGCCTGTCCCCATCGTCCCATCAATCAGATGTGACAGCTGTCAGTCACTGTGGCCACGGCATCGTGCTTAAGCCATCCAGCGAGTGTGTTCTGCTTGTCAGCCTGCCCTGCTCGGCACACACACACACACACACACACACACACACATGGCGTCCACACTGTATATTTGTTTTCTACCTCTCCGGCTCTGCGGCCCAGTGCTGCTGTGTGCTTATTTGCAGTCCTGCTGCTGTTTTCTCGGATGCGTGGGCTAGCGTGACAGATCTGGGTCTCTCTTGATGTACGACTTGGCTAGCTGGGGCTGATTCCCGGCCATTACCAGCAGATAACAAATACTTATAGAGAGTGAAATGGGATCGGTAAATCAGCGGCGATGAGCTGCCGTTCACCCGGATGCAAAGTTTGTCGCTCACCATGCAGCTTTGCACCAAAATGAATCTTGATATGTTACAGCCATGTATTTCCTGTTTGTGTGCGTAGTTGGTGTTCTGCACCTATGTGTGTGTGTGTGTGTGTGAGCCTTTGTCTGCCTGCTGCGGGAGCTCATCGTCAAAGCAGGCTAATATTAGTGAAGACTGGCTCTATCTGGACACAAAGCAGGTGGTAAATGAGGATAGCTGCACTGCCTGCGTGTGTGTGTGTGTGTGTGTACATGTGTGTCAACAGGGAGATTTTAAAAGTGGTGGCGTCAGTGTTTTTTCGGGGGGTGTGGAGGGGGGGCTGGCTGTAGATCCAGATGCACAGTTTTCTCCAGCAACTGCAGCTGTATAGAGATAGAGAAACGGCACAATGCGCCGTCTGCCAGACAGCAGTCAAAGAGGATTGGAGATTAGCCGGGTGCAGACACAGTCGGTCGATCAGTCAGTCAGGGAGGGAGGGAGCCGAAGAAAAGCAAGAGGGCAGTGTGGTCTCAGGGATTTTTCTCTCTTCCCCCCCTTCCCAGTCTCTCCGGGCCCCGTCGCTGATTTGAGCCTCCAGCCGGTTGTACGTCGTCGCTCTCCTTCTCTGCTCCATCTGTCCCTCCCCCCATCATCTCTCCTCTTTCTCTCCTTCCTCCCTCCCTCTCTCTCACTCTCCCTCTTTCTCTCTTTCTCTCTCTCATACCAAAGCCTGGGGGAGCCAGTGGAGATTAAATGTAGCCTCTATAAGCCAAAGCACATCATGTAGCAATGTTTCTATGGTCCCTTCTCTCTCACACTCTTTCTCTCCCTCTCTCTGTCTCTCTCTGTCTGTCTGTCTGTCTCTCCGTCCTCCTCTGAAGCGATAGTGTGAATGATGTCGGCTCGTGTGAGACACACACTCAGGGAAAGAAAGGAGAAAGAGAGTGCGAGGACTGGAAAAGTGGATTTTTGTTTTTCTTTTTCTTTTGCATGCATGCAGAAGAGAACAGAGGATTTGTTTTATGGGTGGAAAACGGACAACGGCAAGGTGGAAAAAACAACGAAAGGAGGACTACTTTCTCTCTACCTCCCTCCCTCCCTCCTTACCTCCCTCCCTCCCCTCCTCCTCCTCACCTCTCTCCCCCTCTCTCTCTCGTCTGATACAGAGGAAAAGTGGGCCTCTGGCTGTAAGCGATTACAGCTGTGAGGCAAATTAATGGATGATATTTCTCTCCCCCCTTTTTCATGTAAAAAAAAAAATGCTTTTCCTCCTGCCGATCAACACGAGGAGAAAAAAAAAGAGCCAGAGGGGGGAAAAGAGAGAGTAAAGGAAAGATTGAGAGAAAGAGGTGGAGTACTAATATTGGGGAGAAGGAGGAGGGGTGGTGGTGGTGGTGGTGGTGGTGGGGGGGGTTATGGTTTTTTCCTGTCTTCCCTCCTTTCCAGCTCTGCATGTGATTGAAAGAGAGAGAAAACAATGCGAAGGAAAAGGGCGAGGAAGAGAGAAAGCGGAGCGAGACAAGAGATCAGCAGGCGCATTCGTTTTGTCCTTTAACTTGGATTTGTGTGTGTGTGAGAGAGAGAGAGAGTGTGCGTGTGTGTGTGTGAAAGTGCGTGTGTGTGTGTGTGTGTGTGTGTGTGTGTGTGTGTGTGCATTTTTCCCCTCGCCAACCTGCCTCGGACCTGCAGGTTTGGGTAAAAAAAGTAAGTAGAGGCTCGAGTGCAAGAAAAGCAAATGAGTGTGGCACTGTTTTGTGTATGCAATGCATGCAAGTGTATGAGTAGGTGTGTGTGTGTGTGTGTGTGTGTGGTGTATGCGTGTGTGTGCAGCCCCCCCCCCCGCCTCCTCCCTTCGGTGAGGCAGCATACTGGTATGCTTCACAGGCACTGTGGCCCCGGCTGCAAGCACTGATTCCATGGCTCGATGCTCGCTCTTTTATTTTACCTCTTTCTTTCTCTTTCCCTCTCACACTCTCCGTCTACGTCTCTCACACACACACACACACACACTCTCTCCGTCTCACACACACGCACTCTCCGTCTCACACACACACACTCTCCGTCGCTGTGTACCTGTTCTATCTAACCTTTAAGTATCACAATTCCCTTTCAGCGTTTTCTGGGAAGAGGAGTCCTTTCGCCGACTCTGTCTCGCGACTCTCCTCCCCAGACTCTCACTGTGTGTGTGTGTGTGTGTGTGTGTGTGTGTGTGTGTGTCGCTCTGTGTGTGTGTGTGTGTGTGTGTGTGTGTGTACAAGAGAGCGAAGAGATAGAGGGAGAGAGAGCATGCACATGGTTCATTCCGGCTCGGTCCTACCACCCATCCTCATGCCTCTCTTTCTTGTCTCTGTCCGTCGCTCTCACGCCGTTTTATTTCGCCTGACTCTGACCAGCTCGCCGGACGGACGGACGGACCTCTTCCTTGTGTTGCTTTCTTGTGAAAAAAAAAAAAAAAAAAACTTCTTCCTCTGCACATAACTGGAATCTTGCTGGCGTGCTGCAAGTTAAAAAAATCTGAGCTTTCTCTTTCTCTCTCTGTCTCTTTTTCTTCCCCTCCCGAGCAGGAAGCGAGCGAGAAGAACAACGGGCAAAAGGGGGCATCCTGGATCCGAAGGGGAGGGTGAGTCGATACTAACGAATACTCTTCCTCTCCACTTCCCTCTCAGCTACCCATCTGTTTCCTAAGCTTTAGACCACCATGGTAGCATGAAGGAGCCATGGAGCTTTGTTATCTGGCTCGTCTTTTCTCCGTGCAGCCTCTCCGGAGGATTTAGAAACCATGCTGAACAGGGGATTTACGCTGGTAATGATAGAGCATGCACTGAATGATTTTATTAACAGCGAAAGATGTGACAGTCGGACGAGCATGCAAGTCATCATGTCAGAGGGATTGTTTGACGTTGTGCGGTCCTAGCTTCAGATTTCGACGCTGTAATCGATGCGTCCACGCAGGGTTTTTGTCTCATGTGTCTGCAGCAGTGATTAGCAATCATGGTCTGATTCTGATTTTCCCCGCAACGGCGGGAGATCTCTCTGCATCCTGTACAGCAGCAGGCTCTGTACCTGATGGCAGGAGGCATTTTTCAAAGTGCTGTATTGTTCAGCTGAAGTGGGGGAGGGGGAGAGGGAGAAACACAGAGAGAGAGAGTTGGGGGGAGGCTGGCCAATGTTGTGTCTGGCTGAGGCTTGCACTTGTTGTATGTTCACCAATACATATGGGGGCAGTGGAGATGGCAGTGTGTGTGTGTGTGTGTGTGTGTGTGTGCTCAATTAATGCATGTAATTTAAGAGTGTGTGTCGGATGCATAGCTGCATGTCTGTACCGGGCAGAGCTCGCTCTGTGTGCAGGAGATGCTCAGACGCTCCGAGTCCTCATTTGACTTGAAGACGAGTTCAGTACACGGGAGCTCTCTTGTTCAGGAACACGCAAGAATTCTTTTGGTGGCGAACAAAGAGCGAGTCGAAACCCAGGGAGGGCTGAAAGCAGCTGTGTGAGGAGGTGGAGGAGTCCGTGTGAAGACGTATCTCTCTCCGTCCCTGAGACCCTAACTTGTGACGTTGTGCTTTCATGTCCACGGGTTAGGCTCTCGGGAGCTGAGAGGGATGCACGGCCAGCACTATCTCCCACACGTTCCCGCCTCGAACAATGGCGATCAGAGGCGGGAGGCCATGGCGCAGTGAGCTAAGGCGTTCACCGCACGCTCACCATGTCACACATTTCACTTTGGCTCACACCCTGCTGTATGTTGCATGTCACCTGGGCTAATCTCCTTTCCGTCTGCTGCACCGCCGCATACGATGAAATGTAGATGGAGTGGATACTGCAGATGGAGCGGTACATCTCTGGGGTCTAGAGGATGCGGATGTAGTGGCATGGATGCTGTTTTAGGGGTCATGTGACAAAGTTAAGGCGAGATGAGCTAAGGCATCTCGATGGACGACAGGAAACAATCATTTAGCAGCAGAAGCCTCGTTGTGTCAGCGTGCGCCATTGAACCGAGGGCTAAACTAATTATCAGCCTTTGATATTTGCCTGAATTGAACCTCATATATCAGTCAGTCAGCATCGCCAACCTTAATGTCAAAGCTGCTCACATATAGGCTGAAGCATTTGGTGTAGTCTCATGCTAACGTAGCATCAGTGCCTTTTATTCTGCTTTTCAATGGATAGTTTAAATGTTGGCGGTCTAAATGTTTTCAGAGGGATGACGCCTGGTAAATACTGAATACGTCCAGATTTAAGCATCCATGCTAATTATTTAGCAAAGCAGTAGCATACTGATAACAATCACAAAAAGTCTGATGCTAATTGAATCCAGTGCCAACGCTCGTTAGCATCCTGAGCCGCTAGCTTACCATAGGTGCTAAAGAAATAGCTCAACAGCTGGTTAGCATGAGAAGCTAATGAGAGGTGCTAATGTTGCTGTGATAGCTTCACATCCCGGTGAACACTGTTCGCTAAAGACGCCTCTGTCGGTGTGATAGCTCTTTGTTTCTCCAGCGGGCCTGTCGGCTATCTGTGTGTGTGTGTGTGTGTGTGTGTACCTTCCTGACTTGAGAGCAGCACAGAGTAATGTTGAGAGCGTGACCATGACAGCTCTGTACATTATGTGCTTGACCTCAGTGAACCCTCAGCGATGTCGGAGCTCACTCACTCATGCTAACACAAATGTAAAGGTGACAGTGGGAACACACTCACAGAGCAGCTAGCGGCGTCTGGTGTGAACAACTGGCGGCGCCTTTTGCCTCCAGACGACGACGACGACGACATCACCGCCATCCATCATCCATGTGTGAAATGCATCTGTATGACTGTTGATTTGATTCTGGTGCTAAGCTTCAACTGGAGTGACGGTGCTGTTGAGACTAACAACAGCCCCACTCACTGACTTAGAACAATTCAGCTGGTCACAGTGGTGAGGAGGCACATGGCGGCACATTTTCGTTTGAGCCTTGAGACTCTTTTCTCTCCAACAGGTTGTTGAAGGGTTAGATCAGCATGTCATCCTCCCCTTGCACCTTGCAGTCGACTCTCAGGGGGCCCTCACTCTCCTGAGATCCATCTGCAGCATATTTTTGAGCAGCAACTCCTTGAGAGCATGATTCATCAATATTTGACTTAGGCCCATCACACCGTCGCTAATATCTGGTTTTAATGGGGCGCAGCATGAATACTGACGATAACTCCTCTCCATGGACGCTCCCCTTTGTTTAACTGGATGTTAAACTCCATGCACTTGTGGATCTGAGTTTTTAGGAAGTGGGGATTGTGCTGGGAGGTTAGTCGTGCTGATGTGTGCAGTCAGGGTCTGCAGAGATGCATATGAAAAACATATTTTGGGATGTTAGATGATGTTGTGTCAGATGTTACGACTAAGATTTCAGACATGCTTGAGTTCTGTCTCTTTGTGGCTGTCGTCTCAAATCATCGTGACCCTGAGGCTTCATTTAGTTTGATCTTTTCGACATCGCTCTCCGCCTTGAAAAGTACATTTATCATTTTCCCTCCTTCGGCGCCATTTCTCGCCCTGACAGCAGCTGGATGTGTCGTGCTCGTGTGTTGCAAAAGATGCTTCATTCTGTTTTTCTGCATCAGCCGGGCGCGTGTGGAGAAGCTTCCGTCCTGATGTTAATGAACTAATTTGGATTTTAACTTGAACCCCCTTTGCGCTGCTAATCCGATGCTTTAGCAGTTCTCTTATGTAACGCCTCTGTCAGCCCCGTCTCTCTCTGTCTCTGCCATCTCCCCGCCTCAAAATCGTTTTTTATTTGTTCAGTTCGGTGAACAAACACTAACCTGGAGCGAGTTAGTGTCTAGCCGGTAAGCTCGAAAAGGGGCTGCAGGCTTGCTCTCCATTGTTCGGCTGCTCCGCAGACTGTCTGTACACTGTGTCCCCATGGCCGAGGCAGACATGGAGGATAGACGGGCAGACAGACAGACAGCTGCTTCATCGGCCCAAATGTTGATTGAATTTTTTTGTGTACCAAAAAAGATATAGGCCGATCAGCGCCGTCGACTCCTGACGTGATGGAGATGACACGGTTTGCATCTGGAGAGCCTGTGTGCTGAATTCTGACCTGAGCTAACATTTCAGGGGGATTTAAGGAAAATGTTAATCTTTGACTGAGTGGGCACTTTGTAGCCGTCGGCCTCAGGTGCGTCAGGCAGGCAGTTAAACCTGTGATGACACCTGTGATCCTACTGCAGCCAGTGTCACAGATTTCAGTATTTGAATCCCAGAGTTGTGTAAATGCAGCTTTTGTGCCTCAAAATATCCTCCACTCACATATCGATTGATTCCAAACGCGAGCAGGCAGCTGATGATTGATTAAAGTCCCTTTTAAGGTGGACTTTTGTTAAGGCGGACTGTGGAAGTTGCAGCAGACTCCCAGTGGACGACTTCAATCTGGTCAAACGGGAGTTGAGTGTGTGATAGTTACAGTGTATGTGGGCAGGGTGTGTACGATGAGTTGCTGCAGGGTTACGCCCAAAGCGCCTCAGGAACACGTTTGAGGAATCAGCCCGTTTGGGTAAATAAAAAGGATAAATTATTGATTGGAAAGATCGATTGCCACGTCGAGAAAAAAGCGCCAAATGAGGCGACAGACGGCTGGCGACGAGCCTAGACGTCTCTTTGCGGCAACGGGGTGGTTTCTCTCCGTGTTGAGTTTACAGTCACCATTCTGCAGTTTTTCCTGCCACTCCCTTCAACACACCGCCCGCCTCGGCTCAGCTGCAGGCGGGTGAAGCACACTCATCAATAATCAGAGCTGGTCAGCGTGTGTGTGTGTGTGTGTGTGTGTGTGTGTGTGTGTGTGTGCTGCCTACAGTATCTGTCAGCATGTCTGTAATGTCTGTTTGTGTGTGTGTGTGTTTAGCGGTTCTTCCCACTGCAGAGGGGTTCACTACCCCTTCCTTCCAGTCTGTCGGTGAAACAAGATGGCGTCGCAGCTCCACGTGGGCCCTCCCGCGCTGGTTAATGCCCATTACTATGGCACCAGGAAGCCATAGGTGCACCTGGGGCGTATTTACTCGCCACATAGCTGAAATTGCTGAGGCGCTTCTCAGTACTGTAGCTCGGCCGACTTGGAGAGATTTAGAATTTGGGGCACATCCAGTCTCTCATTGTTTTTCTTGTTAGTTTTTTCACTGTCTGCGTTTCAGCTGCCAAACTTTTGTCTGCAATCTGGTTGGTTTTAGAAGTGCCGGTGGGGCCGATGAGTTTGTTCTCAGCACGATTTGTCTGTATGTATGTGTGTGTGTGTGTGTGTGTGTGTGTGTGTGTGTGTCCTCTCTGACTCAGGCTAAGGCCAGTTTAAAGGAGCTTGGGGATTGTGCACACAGCCACATCACACCAGCAGATTAACCAGACTACACACTAACCTCATTAATCTGAGAGAGACTAATGTCACCAACAATGTGTCAGCAGTCACACACACACACACACACACACACACACACACACGCATTTAAATGTGTCCCCTTTGTCTGCACCTGATAGAAGCCCAGGTAGAGCCGACTGGAGGTCCGAGGCAGAGCCCGTCTCCTCCGCAGTGTCGGTGTCGTCCTGCTCCGGGTCATGTTGGATTTAAAGACAGGCTGGAAATCCCCCTGATGAATCAACATTTAACACTTTGCTGCCACGTCAACCCAAAAAGCTGCAAACGCTTTTTTTTTTTTTTTGGATGTTTGAAGGAAAAGAGCTTAAGCACGTTGGCTGCGGTCAACATTTAGGATCATTTTCTGCCTCAACAGCCTCGATACCAGGAAGCTGTGCACACATGTGATTGTGTGTCCACACACACAGATTTGATTTGGGGGTTTTTGGTTTCTCATCCTTTTTTCAACCAAGCTGGCGAGTTCCTGAAGGACTGTATCTGTAAGCTATTTGATGGCGATGATGATGATGATGGGCATGTCACACAGCAGCTGGATCAGCACCAGATATTATAACATAAGCAGATCTCAGACTGAATCTGAGGCCTTTGAGAAGACGTCACGGCTCCTGTAACGAGCCATGAGACACTGTGACTACAATGGAAATCACTTTTTTATAAATTATCTGAATCTGTTGTCGAGAGCTGTGACAATTAATTTATTAATCGACTGGTCAATTGACAAAAATGCATTTGCTACTATTTCAACCAATGAATCATTTCAGACATTTTTAAGCTGCTCAGATGTGAGAATCTGACGCCTGCCTTCGTCATACATTCGACTAAACTGAATATTTAAAGGTTCTGGACTGTTGGTCAGACAGAACAAGGCTTCTGGAGTCATCACCAAAGACTCTGGGAAATTGCGACAAACATTTTTCACTATTTTATCACATTTTATTGACAGAACGATGAATCGCTTTTGAAAATCGCTGGTCGCAGCTGTGCTTCAGTGAGATTTAAATCTGACAAGATTCCGTAAATGGAACAAGAGCAACATAATATACAGATAATTAAGAAGTACATAAAATTTTGGACCCCACCCTGGGAAGTTTAAATATCACAGCACAAATGGAGCTACAAGCAGAGATGCACAGCATCCTGTGCGACTAAATACCGCACTGCAGTGGCGTATTAGGCCTGTGCGTCCGAGGCCTCACCCCAAATGTTTCATTAATCTAAATATACAGGCTATTTGTATATTTCAAAAATAAGAATAGGCCTAAAAATAAAAATAAAAAGCATCTGATGTAATAATCTGTCTTTTCGTTCATGCATTAAAGCCCCTGAAAATAATACAACATCGTTAATTAAAAGTTTTGTCGTTCCGATCTGAACTCTAAAAATGAATCCACTGGTTCAACTTTGAAAAATTAAGGAAACAATTTGCATGCAACTTTATAAATCGTTCCAACTCTGGTACTATTGAGTCAATCCTATGAGGCGTTTATGATCTCTGTTAGACAGACATGATTCACTTTGACCTCGAAAAACTTAATTAACCAACTTAATATTTATCCAGAAGTTGTGTCGACATTTAGTGGTCAGACTAGATTATTTAAGATAATCGAACTTATTTATTTGAATTCCATCGCACTTTTTTTCGGATTTTGTCCAACGTGTTAAAATAAGTTGTCATCTGACTAAAACGTAATTTTGTTTTTGCAGAAAAACTCCTTTATTTTAAGTCATGATTTTTTTTTTTAGTGTGAGTCAAAGTAACTAAAGCGGACGAATAAATGTAGTGCAGTAAAAAGTACGCTCCTCTACAGAGACATAAATGGAAATACTCGAGTACAAGCACCTCACAATTCTCTTGATTTAAATAACAGCAGCTGCAGAGTTTTCTACTCAATGCTTCTTTCTAACAACAACTAATATTTAAAAAGCAAATTTTGTAATTAATCTCAGGAAAAAAAATGTTTAAGGGTCAATAAGATGCGATGGTGCATGAAAGAGCAACAGAATAGAGCTTGTTCGTCAAAGGAGGATCATCCTGGACCCCCGCACAGAGGACTCAAACTGTAGAGACGCCCCTGCCACACTGTGCACTCACACTTTACCTTCCAGCACAGTTCAGTCACTCACGTGCCTTTTTTGTGTTGATTTTTAACCCCTTGTCGTCTCACTTCCTACAGCACCCTCCTCTCATCCGTTCCTGTGTTTCAGCTCCACTTCTCTTTGTCATGTTTAAAATTCAAGTCCAAATAAATTCACATTCACAAGTTTCAGCTGTGTGTCGTCACCTGGTCGAGGCCTCTGAACTCTCAGTGAAAGTTAATTTGTCACTTTCATATTTTATTTATTTTCTGATGTCAACCTCAAGTTGGTGGCGCCTGTGTGACACTAAGATACGGAACAGTGATGAGATTTTAACCATTTTTAATTTTTTGCCTCTGTGCGTGTTCTGTTAGGTCACGTCTCGAATTAAAGAATAAAACAGTTTGTAATATGTGCTGACCAGAGATCATGACCCAAGCTGCAGTGCCAACACATCTCAATATAAAAAGAATCTATATGGTTCATCATGCACAGATGATGCATGTCTGTCATTTGACATCAGAGGATTTGGAGGAAGCTTTTATTCTACACTTTAATGGCATTTTGGCAGTTGTCTGCTTTATGAGGATCATGACTACATATTAAATTTAACTGCATCATAACATATAATAATACAGTTTATTCCCTGTCATAAATACAGCAGTGATGTGGGAGCAGTACAGTGAGCCCAGCGTCCTCTTCAGAGCCCCGCTGCTGAAATAGAGCCGTCTTACAGTCGTGTCTAAATGAAGCCATGATGCTGTCATTGTCAATTCTTTCATCTGTCACGCTTATTAATAGAAGCTCTGAATGAGTTGTGGGATTTTTTTTTTCTTCTGAATGTCGTCTGACATGTTTTGTATTTTATCTTTTGAGGTATTTTTATACCTTTTTAAATTCTTGAATCGGTTTCAACCAGATTAAATCTTTGGAGTGATTTTTGTTTCTGCAGAGCTGCCAAGACGTGTTACAACATCCTCTGTGCTGACCGCAAAGACATTGCACAGCAAATGGAGCAAAATAAAGACGTTAATAAAGACAGCTGACGTTCGCAGTAGTGGTGTGTTTGCAGTAATTAGTCCATATGATCAGAATGGGATGTATACGTGTGTGTAGGTTTGTTAAATGGGTCACTACTGCACAATAATACGTTATTAATCAATGTGTCATAGTAATTAGACCTACATGTGAAATATTTAATTAATATTGCAAATATTAACGTACAGCTAGCGTCCTGTATGTGCTGCACATTCTCAGACTGCTGTTAAAGAGCTTTGTCTTTTCTTTCTCTTCCAGCCGATCACACCAGGTCAGGACATGTCGGGGAATGGTCTGTGAACATGAGACGGCTCTGACAGCCACACTGACGCAAGCTTCAGACTGCCCAAACACACACATGCTATGATATGAGATACTGTGACGCTGTAGATGTGTTTTACGTGTCATACAGAAATGTTTGATGTAAATAAAATGTGTTTTAAAAATGTCATTCTTTTGTGTTATTTCAAGAAGTGCACTATTCTGACATTGTATTATTCTTGGTACACCAGTATTTGAAAGTTATTCAGAGCCATAAGGGACTGTTCTTTATTTATCAGAGGAGAGGTGTCACTTTTTTTTCTTTATTTTGTAATTTTGACCCTCCCTGATGCTACAAATAATTCCCTCCATGACCCTCCCTCCACCGTGAATTAAATTTTTAAAACGTACCCTTTGATGTTTGAAAATTAAAAGCTGAAGATGAAATTGCAGAGTTAAAAAAAAAAAAAGCCTCGGTGTTTTCACTCTTGCAGTGCATGCTGGTTTATTTTAATTAAATTTAATTAAAAGGTACTATCTCTAGCTCAGATTTGGTGATTTTTCTTCCAATGGAAGCACTCCTCACACATGATGTGTCCAAGGACAGTTGCAAATTTGAATATCAATCAATAATTTCTGTTTTTACAGCTCCTGGCATCAATTAACGGAGTAACCCAGCATGTTTTCTTTAAAAATCTGAAGTAAAATTAATACAAAAAAAAACCAATTTAAACACGTATGCCTCACATAAGTGCTTAAAAAGTTATGTGACGTGCCTCCACCCTTTTGCATCACCTCACAAATAACAAACAGTCCCTAAGTGATAGCATATACCATCACTTAGCATTCATCATGCTAAATGATTTCATAGCTAATGCTAACACTTTAGCATATACTGTTCTATGTGAATGTACACTCCATGCTAACACCTTAGCATACACTGTGCACGTTAGCATGCTGTGCTAGGCCTCAGTGATGGCACAGGACATGTTGATAGCAGGTATCATAGTAACACCATGTGTGGTACATGTAGCACTGGTATACAATAAGCTAACGTGTAAGTGTCCCCTATTCTGGGAGCTGATGCCTCATGCTAACATGTTAGCATACACAGTGTTGAGTGGTAGAAGGCTTCATATTAACCCTTCCTAACACATTATACTGTTTGATAGCACACTACAGGCTCCCTGCTAGCTCTTAAAGTCAGACTCATCATGCTAACGTCACAGCACACGTTATGTTGAGTCTGTCTATGTGAGCATGTAGCATAATATCCCACCCTCGTGTTCTCGTCTGCTGCTAACGATCAATCGATGACTTTCATTCCAGAAGTTGCTCAGCGATGAAGTGTCAGCTCTCTGCGGTGTCCGTCAAACCTCAACCTGCCTCCTCCTCCTCCTCTACCTCAGTGATTCATCACATTTCCAAGAATGTATTTCGACACCCCAAGCGAGTCCTTGCCCGGACTTGTTTCAACCAGCTTTTGGTTTTATATGGGATAAAGTGATAACGACAAGAAACTGTGGACAGGTTGATACAGAGCGAGGGGCAGTAGCTGCAGCGAAGTCAGGTTTGTGGACTCAGCGATTCTCAGCTGAGCTTTGACCCACATGTCAACGATCTCACGCTGCTCCCACCTGAGATATATGACCACAATTAAATCAGCTGTGTCTTTTTCTCACCTGAGAAATGCTTACTGCTTCTGTATTCTCACGCCTCGACCACTGTGACACACTGCGCACATGCCTCAGTAGATCTTCAGTGGTTCAGGTACAGCTGGTGCAGGACGGGACAAATCGTAGGTCAGATATCCAAATCCGTCCACTGGTTACCAGTTAACTTCAGAACTGATTTTAAGGTTCTTTAAGTAACTTTTAAAGCTCAACATGATTCTCCATGGTTGTGATGATGGTCCTACGTGACCTGAGGGCCTCAAGCCTCACTAGCCGTGCTCAGGTCATGGGCGGGTACCTAAAGGCTCTGAGACTGAGGAGATCAGACTGGCGAGGACGTTACCTGTTTTTAACAAATTTTTATCGGAAAGCTTTCCCTTTTAGTGCCTGACTTGTGATCTGTAACTTTGGTGTTCCCTTTTGTTCACACTAAAATATTCAACCGTACATTTACAGTAAATTGCTGTATTGTGTTTACAGTAAATTATTGTGAACTGACAGCTGTTCACTGTGATCTCAGTAGTTCTGCTTGTATATTACTGTGATTTAGCAGCATGCTCCTGAAAAGTCACAATATTTAATTGTAATCTCGCAGTTAAAGCCTGTTAAATTACTGATTTAACACTATGTTCCTGTAAAGTCACTGAATTTAACGGTAACTTCACAGTGTATGTACATAAGATTACTGTGATTTAGCAGTATGCTAAAATGATGCAGTTATTTTACTGTAACCTCACTGTTAAACCCCATATATTACTGTGATTTAGCAGAATACTTCTGTAAAATCACTTTATTTACCTGCGTGAATTTCACAATGAAATTCTGAATATGGTCAAATATCCCAGTTGTAGCCTTTAAGGTGAAAATAGTCTCGTTTACTTTGTGGAAATCATTTGCAGGGCCTCTGTGCTCTGTGTTTTCTCAGCTCTTAACATTAGTTTTTATAACTGTCACTGAATTATTAGTCTTTTTCCTAATGTTCTATTTCCGTGCATTTCATGAAGCACTTTGAGACCTTTTTTAGATTCATGCTGCAGAAATAAAGTCATTATTATTGATATTATCATAACTGTGAGAGAGTCGTGCCCTTTCCTCACAGCGTGTGAAGTTGTGCTGCATTAAGGCGACTGTGAAATTCATAGCTCTGCTGTTTCTAAGATGTTCCAGTACATTATCGTCCTGCGATGTAAACAAGAAACCCTGATGTTTCCGATCAAATGAAAGGTTTTCCCTTATTAACCCATCACAGCTGGACTCTACATGTCATCATGTCATCTGTTTGGTTATATAAATGTGCATCACAGGGGGAAGAGAACGACACCACAGATAACTGCATCACTTCACATGTTGCCGTGTCATAAGCTTCACACTGAGGTCATTTATCTGGATTTAAACAAAATAAGACTTATGTTTAAACCCTTGATGATTTACAGGCAGCAGCATGAGATCCACATGTGTTTGTCGACATTTGTAAAAGAAGAGCAAAATGATGTGTTTCATAAGTGGTCATTAAAGACAGATACAAATTATTTTCCTTAAATTATATTCACATCTTTATACATTTAAACCAACACGTGCAGATTCTCAGATACAACTGTGAACTGTTGATACTGACTGTGTGTTGTGTTTTATGAGATGATTTTGAGTTGCAATGAAGCCTCTATAGTGCTGTATTTAATCTTTTTAATGCATAAATACAGTGTGTAACATCCGGTGTTAATTTACTGTTTAAATGTGAACACTGGAATCAAAAAATGATTTTAGATTCTACTTGCTAAAAAATACCAGGTAGAAAGTTGATGCCTTTCTTCATCTACAGGAACACGGCAGACCATCCAGTAATATCTTCATCATTTAAATCCAGTCATTCAGTGGTGTTGTTAGTCCTGGGCGTCCGAGGCTTCAGACCCAAGTGTTTTATTAATAACCTCTAATCTAAATATAAAGAGTATATGCGTATTTCAAAAATAAAAATAGGCCTAACAATAAAAACAAAAAGCCTCCGATGTAATAATCTGTCTTTGCATTCATGCATTAAAGCTCCAAAAATAATAAGATATCACTGATCAAAACACAACTTTGGGGTTGTTTGTATTTTTAATCTGCACAAATTAATCCACTGATTCAACTTTTAAAAAATTAAGAAAACAATTTGTAAGGAGATTTATGGAGTCAGTCCCATCAAGCTTTTATAATCTGACCAACTCAGTTAGTTTAGTACAAATATTATGATTTACTTTAATCTGGAAAAGCTTAATTAAGTTGAATCAACTTTATATTTAAAGTCATGTTGACGTTTAGTGGTCTAACTACTTTATTTAAGATATTCTAACTTATTTATTTTAACTCCATCCTACTCAAACCATCTTCTTAAAATAAGTTGTCAACTGATTAAAACACGTTAATGAAACACACGTAATTTATTTTTTTAATGCAGAAAAACTTTATTGTAAGGTTCAACTTTAAAGATTTCAATAAATATTTGGCATGTATCTTTTTAACTGACATTTTTGAGTCAGTCCCATCAAGCTTTTATACTCTGACTAACTCAATTAGTTTAGTACAGCTATTATGATTTGCTTTTACCTGGAAAATCTGAATTAAGTTGAATCAACTTTATATTTAAAGTTGTGTTGACCTTCAGTGGTCTAACTAGTTTATTTAAGATATCCTTACTTATTTATTTTAACTCAATCCTACTCAAAAATATTCTTGATTTTGACCATCTTCTAAAAATAAGTTGTCAGCTGACTAAAATGCAAAAATGCAGCACACGTAATTTATGTTTTTTTAATGCAGATAAACTTTATTTTAAGGCTCAACTTTTCAAATTTCAGGAAATATTTGGCATGCATCTTTTTAAGTAGCTCCAGCTCTGTCATTACTGAGTCAGTCCTATCAGTTTTCAATAATCTGACAACGGACATGATTTGCTTTAACCTGGAACAACTTAATTAAGTTCAATCAACTTTATATTTAAAGTTGTGTCGACCTTCAGTGGTCTTACTAGTTTATTTAAGATATTCTAACTTATTTATTTTAACTCTCTCCTACTCAAAAAGGTAAAAAAAAACAAAAACATTTCTTAATTTTAACCAACCTCTTAAAATAAGTTGTCATCTGACTAAAACACAAAAATGCAGCACACGTAATTTATTTTTTTAATGCAGAAAAACTCAAATTTCAGGAAATATTTGGCATGCATCTTTTTAAGTAGCTCCATCTCTGTCATTATTGAGTCAGTCCCATCAGTTTTTTATAATCTGACAAACGACATGCCGAAAAATCCAAACATTAACCCATAAATCAGTGTGCAAGTTTATAAAGTAACTGAAGCAGACAAATAAATGTAGTGCAGTAGAAAGTATGTTTCCCTCTGAGATGTAGAGTAGTAGAGGTATAAAGTAAGTGGAAATAAATAGTATAAATGACATATAAATAAATGACATTATTATAAACAGAGAAATAAAGAAGGCCGTCAGGTTTACCTCATAGATCCATAAATAAATCCTGACTTGCTTTGGACTGAGCCGAGCGCGAACACGCAGCTCATTTTGACAGTTTGTCACTTTGTTTTGACACTTTGATTTCCCAACCCTCTCACCTCAACATTACTTCATGTTATCTGGTGCGGCGCCTCAGTGTGTGGTCGCCATGGAGCGCTCTGATTATAGAAAACAAACAGTGGGCTGCAATAGTTATTTACAGCCTGAGAAAACTGTGTGATTTTTAACAGGATGCATTAATGCAGAGAACAGAGACATGATCACACGCAGATAAACATCTCGTTATATGTTCTTATGATTCCTATTACATTTACCACCAGGATTATTGCAACACAGGTTTCCATACAAAGAGCTGCAGACAGGATCAGATCTGTAGCAATGAACGTCAGCCCTGAGTGTTGGAGCAGAGATGCAGAGATGCAGAGAGACAGAGATGCAGAGCACAGCGACAGCACCGAGCTGAATCTCTATCTCATTTGACATGACTTTTTTTTTTCTTTTTTCTCTCGTCTCTCGCTCCCTCTATCCCTCCATCTCTCCCTCGCTCTGCCTGTAAATCCATGCTGAGATTTGGCTCACACACACTGGAGCTCTCTGCAGCCGAAAGTAGGCCAAAAGCCATCTGAGGACAGAGAGAGAGGGAGGCAGGGAGGCAGAGACAGGCGGCAGAGGAGACGTGACTGAGAGGAACTATCTGACAGAGGACACGCAGAAGGACGTGATTTCATATAATCTGCACCTTTTAATCCTGTTTCACGTCTGAATCCTGAAACTCAAGTGTGAAGTTACGCAACATGTTTAAAGGTCTTTGCTGGGATCGATTTATAGGCCTGATCTTTTTGTCTCTGTCATTATAGCACACAGACACATTAAGACAGTGATATGAAAATAAAATAAATAAAATCAGCACAGAAGCAGTGCTGATGAAACACCTTGAGATAGATCAGGTTCAGGATATTAGCCCTGACGCTGTGGAGCAAAATCTACTCAAAAACCTGAACTGAAATAAATATTAATGTGCACATATGTGTGAAATGAGATCAAATCATCAGACAATGAGAGCTGTGTGTATGAAGGAAACATCATCACACTGATGGTTTAAAAATTAACGGTAAATATATGCAGGGTATTTATTCATCGTAAGAAGAGTTCAACACTTCTGCTTCTGTTTCTTCAATTAACAAAAAGACAAAATGGTTGTAGGTGTTGCAGCAAACAGCAGGTCAGAGATTTAAATTAAAATAAAAACCTCCAAACCAGCCTGCAGTCTGTACTGTGGCTGTAGATGCTCTGGTTTAAGGTCTTTACAACAAAGTGCAGTTCATTTTTTTTTCCAGATATTTAATTTTTAAAATATACTTGTGAAGTTTTTGGGTCCTTAAAGCAAATTACTAAACGTGTCTCTGAGTGAGGACGGTGTCTCTGAAGACGTCTCTTTTCTTCTTGTTAATGCTTCACATTATTTCTTGTTCGTTCAGTCTTGTGACTTTAAGGGAACATTCTCAAACTTTAGCGAACATATTTTTGCACTGAGGAGAATCATGAAGGAAGGAATCCGTCCTCATGTCTTTGTTGAGCAGTCGTGTCCATCTCACGTCCCTCTGCCTCAGTAGAGCGAGGTTACATCCTCAGGCCACTGCTCTTGACGTATTTTCCCTCAGCAGCCGTGGCAACTTTATATATGTAGACAGATGAGAGTTCTTTGATTTTGGATTGATTATTGTTTCATTAACTTCTCTACAGCAGGACATTTAAAGCCAGTGTGTCAGGTTAACATGAAAAATAATAACATGTGCATGCTTTTATTTTAAAAGAAATTAAAAAAAACAACTGAAATAAACTTTGTCTTTGTCTCTCACACAAAATATTCACTTGTTCTTCTTTTATAAACGCTCCACATTCCTTTGTTCACAGCGTCTCGCACCAGCAAGGCCACATTCTCAATCTTTTCTTTACAAATTTTACCTCCATGACACATTTGCCAGCGAAGACTTTGTGTCCACAGTGTTTCTGTCTCGCAGCAGCTCAGTGACAGCGAGCACTGACGTAACCAAAGCTCCCAGAAATGTCTCATTTGTGAACACATCTCTGAGGCGAGGCAGTTTGGGCACGTCTGTGTTCACGTTTCATACAGAGGGTCATTTAAAATGCTTTACAGGGCTAATAAATATCATAAAGGACTCAGATTCAAGATAGAAGAGTGACGAGAAAATATAGAAAATGTCAAATTAATTACTGAATGTTTTATCATTTAAAAAATCACCATTAGAAATAGAAAAAGCAAATCAGGACTTCTTTAGATACTCACAGAGGAGGGTTATTACAACAGAATAATGGAGGAAGGAGAGGACATTCACCCAATCATTACAATATTAGCACAAGCATATAGTAAGGCTGCAGCCAGCAGTGTCAGTCCTGGGAGCTAAACATGACTCAGCATTATATGTAGAAAACAAAAAGAGCTGGATGAGGAGATCCCAGAGAGGCTGAGGTATGACGTGGCGACTCCACCTGAACACGGCACAGTCTCTGAGTTAGAGAGAGTTTGTTCAGAAGAATCAGATTTGATCACACCTGAAAGTCAAAGTAAACAAATAAAGATTCAACAACCACGTTAGATATGATGTAACACACACATTTTATGGAGTGGCATGAAAACTAGGGCCCGACCGATTTATCGGCTGATTATAGCCATTATAGAATAATCAGCAATTGGCCAAAAGTTGGCCGATTGACGCCAATGTTAACACTTATATTTTCATCACTAATAAAATGCAGGGAATACGGTGTCTTACTTAGAAATGATGTCCTTGTGTTACTTTTTGCACTGTAACCTACCTCTGTTAAATTGGCAATAATAAGAAGAACCTACATGTGAATGTCTTAATTCATACAGACTTTGCATGATTATTTTATTTCCCAGAGGGTTACTGCCTTTTTTCACATCATATTTTTGATTTATTTTGTGTTCAAATTGTTCATATGCTGCTTGTTCCACACAATTTCTGATAATTTGAAAATAGTAAAATGTTCTTCCTTCAATTTATATCTTTGTAACGAGTGTTTGAGCTATATTTAAGCCATCAAAAGCAGGTATTTCAGGGTTTTTTAAATTGAAAAACATAAAAATTTAATCGGCCGATATATCAGTTATCGGATTTTTTTATTCCATAATATCGGAATCGGCATCGGCCCCAAAAAATCCATATCGGTCGAGCCCTAATGAAAACAGTCTGCTGGGATGGTATGTATTCAGATCGTCCTCGCTGCTGGAAAGACGCAATCTCACAGAACAATTCCTGACCATCATAGATGATATTCAGGAGATGGAGACTCTTTCATACAGACTGGGAGCAATGGCTAACCCATGAAACTAAAAGACAATGACACAGACGATAACACAGTCTAGAAGTTAGTCAGCTCTGTTCATCTTTAATGTTCTTCAAGTTTTCTATTTAATGTCTATAGTAAAGCATTTTCTGCTCCTTCAGATTTCCCACTCACGTGAGGTTCTCCCAGAATCAACTTTAAAAAGCTTCAAAGTAAAAGTTGGAAAGAAAACAGAAGCAAAACAAGACAATTTATCTGATTTAATTATTCATTAATTTTCTATTTCCCCTGGATGATGACGTCCTGGAGGAGACACAAAGTGCTTCAGTGTTTGTTTGTGAGCTCAGACCCGACCTGACCTCCACCTCATCCCGGCTGCTGCAGTTTTAAACGTTCACTGATCGAGGACTCTGAAGGTCCCAGAAGGTTCATATGACACAAGCATGTCAGAGATATATTTGGGTGCTGAGTCACACAGTGATTTATACACAAGCAGCAAGTTCTGAGTGACAGGTAACCAGTGTAAGGATTTCAGATCTGGAGCGATGTGGTCATGTTCACTGGTTTGTGTCGGGACCTGAGCAGCAGCAGCAGCTCATCTTAAAACAGATCCATTCATGTGTTTGTATTTCGCTCACATCAGGATCAATGTGACGGCACTTTTTCACAAATGTTTCTGCACATGCTTCAATAAATAATCCACGAAGGAAACAATTTGCTTCAATCTTTTAAGAAGATCTAACTGTGGCGTTGTTGAGTCAGTGCCATGAGGCTTTTTAATAAGTCGTCATCTTGGACTCGTTTTTCACTGTTTTCTCACTTTATTGACAAAATGATGAATCACCTCTGAAAATTGTTTGTTCCTGCTTTATTCATACTTTCAGTCCGCCTGGCAGCAGCAGCACATCGTTGGGAATCATCTGCTCCTCTGTTTAAGAAATAAAATCTGCTGTTGTCAATTTTTAATTTCAACATTTATCAAACAAATATTTTTATGTATAAATGTGTGTTTTAAGAGCTGAGGTACTTCACAGCTGTCTCCTGATGAACTGATGTCTGATCAGACCCAACGAGACAAGCAGAGGATGTTCATCTTCCCTGTTGACATGTGGGCAGAGTGCTGTGACATACAGAGGAGCAGCTTCATTAAAACACGTCCGTCATTACTCTCATTTAAATCTAATATGAAAAACACCTGTGCCACAGCTAATATGTTAGTTATGTTTATGTGTCTGTTTCATTTTTGATTATTATAACGTCTTGTTTTGTCTGTTATGTTCTCATGTTGAGGAGAGAAATATAATTTGTATTAGAATTGAATTATAATTCCAGAGAGGAGGTTTCTGACCTCTCCTGCACGACCTCTGCCATCGTTATTTTTACATATTTGTTTTTATCACATTTTGTGTGATAATAAAATTCAATTTTTTTTATTTTTTTTTTTTTTACTTTAATCAGGTTTAAATTCGGTAATATTTTGTAAATGGAACATAATATACACAGAATTAAGAAGCAGAGGAGACTTTTGGAGCCCAGACTGGGAAAGTGAAATTTCAGAGATGTACAGAAATACCACAGTGCAGGAGGGATATTAGACCTGTGCGTCTGAGGCTTCAGCCCAAATGTTTCATGAACAGCGCCTGATATAAATGTATAGGCTTATGCATATTTCAAAAATAAAAACAGGCCTATAAATAAAAACAAGAAGCCTCTGTCTTCTGTTCATGTATAAGTCCCTGAGAATGACACAATATAGTTGATTAGAGTTTTGGGTTGATTATATTTTCCTGTCCAGTAATAGATTACTCTGTGGACAGGTCATTGTGCTCCTCAGAGCTGATCTCAGCTGATTAGCAGCACCTGCTGATTGACTGATCACACCTGCTGGACTCAGTCTGTGTCTGTGAAGCTCTCACTGAAACGTTTGCTGTTGTTTTTATTCACTTTTATTATTTCTTTTTACTCATGAAGGAGCTTCTTTTAGTGCACGGATGTTCTCAATAAATTGGCCTTTGTGTGGCTGCAGCCCAGTGTCATTGGTGTGCAGGTATCTGCTCTGCCTTCTGTCTGAAAATTAATCCACTGGTTCAACTTTTAAAAAATGAAGGAAACAACCTGCATGCATCTTTACTGAGTCAAGCCCATCAGTCTTTTATAATCTGACTAACTAGTAAAAACCAACAGGATCTGCTTCAACCTCCAAAAACCTGATTAACCAACTTAATGTTTATCCAACAGTCGTGTCGACCTTCAGAGGTCAGACTAGTTTATTTAAGATAATTTCATCCTACTCTAAAATGTCAAACATGTTTTTGATGTCTTAAAATGAGTTTTCAACTAAACATTAATCAAACATTTTTTAATGATGTTAATGTTTTATTTTAAGTGTTAACCGCCGACCCAGGAGTCAGATTTCAGAGTAACTAAAGCAGTGAAATATGTTTCCTATAAGATGTAGAGGAGTGTAAGTATAAAGTAAATGGAAATATTCGAGTACAAGTAACTCATAATTCTCTGAATGTTAATGACAGCAGCTGCACAGTATTCTGTTTCTTACTAAAAGCTACTGATATTTGTAGAAATCAAAATCTGATGTTCTAACTCAGCTTCACAGACGTGTTGCAGTGAAGCTGAGACACTTATTTTAGGGAAATATTTCTGACACTTTTGAGTTGAATTGAAATTACAAAAAATATTTTTCATGATGAAAACTATATTTATTAATGAAAGTGTCCATGAGACAAGACTAGAAACAGATTATAGTGTGACAGTCAGTCAAACTGCGTGATGGATATACACCACATACTCTCTGTCTCTCTTCATAGATTTAATTTACAGACCACGACTTTAACTCAGTTTGATTTACATAGTTGAATTCCTAATTATGAACTAAACATCTAACTGAATTATATAATTTCATCACATTAACCAAACTGTTTTACTTTTTTTTAAAATAACCTTTATTAAATAAGAAGTCACGTTGAGATTAAATCTCTTCTGCAGGTGAGACCGAGCAGAGACAGCCTCGTACAGCAGCAAATCACAACAGCAACAACAGTTAGGTCAAAATAAAATAGACAGAATAGAGTGCATTAAAAGGCAGCAATATTTGATCTGTTCAATGAAGCAGCTGCAACGAGCCTTGATCACTTCCTTTAATCTGAGTTTAAATTTAAAGAGAACAGGATTTTGAGTTCAGCCTGCAGGTTGTTCAGGAACCATAGAACAACTGTTTGTGTTGTAAGATGAGTCAGATCATGACTGAGCTCCAAAGATAGAAACTTCTGTCTTTGTGGAAATTTACCTGAGATGATTTTACAGACTAGAATGAAGCAGGACCAAACACTGAGTGAGCACGCTGTATGAGGTAGAACGACGGGTCCTGAGGGTAGATCTAGTGATGTACCTCAGGGCTGACTCATACAGGGGGTCAAACTTGGTCAAGGTGGACGGCAGGCCCGCTGTGGGGGCATGGGAACTTCATGTGCTGCTATCATTAAAACACATTTTAACGTGTCATCCAATGCTCCCACCCCCCCCCCGCAATTTTGGCGAGGGCAAAAGGACTATGCCATTTTTCCGAATGCTGTATTTAAATATTTCTGCACTGAGGTTCCTAAACAGTCTTGGAATTACATATGACTGGAAAACTGTGATTTGAAAGCCATATACTCTTGACTCTATTTCAGTCCTGCACACACTTGGACTAATTAATTAATGTAGCCTCAGGACTGACTGATTGACTAAATGGAGAAATATTCACTAAATTGTGAGGTAAATTACTTACTGCCCCTCCTGTGGGTGTGGATGAGGCCCACTTTTGGAAATGTTGTCTACCTGCCCATATTTTGTAGAGCCTGGCCTGGTGGACGGTGAGGTGAACTTATAAATAGCATCACCAAAATCAATCTGACAAAGAAACAGGCCAGCAGCTAAACAACTCGTGGGTGCCATGGAAAAACAAGACTTGAGCCTGAACATGAAGCTCAGAGTGAACTTGAGTTTCTTTGCAACATCAGTATTAATATGGTGTTTAAATTAAGGCTTCTGTCCAACCAGATCCCCAAATATTTATAATAGGACAGGCTGTCAAACTAATGCAGACATCTCACTATATAATGAGGAAAACTGTGTGTGTGTGTGTGTGTGTGTGTGTGTGTGTGTGTGTGTGTGTGTGTTCCACGATGTTCTCCTCACTGACTTGGTCAATCCATGTGAAATTTGGCACAGTGGTAGAGGGTCATGGGAGGATGCCAATGAAGCAATATTACATCAATTGGCCAAAGGGGGGCGCTATAGCAACCCATTGAAATGTCAAACTTTGAATGGGCATATCTCATGCCCCGTATGTGGTAGAGACATGAAACTTTGCACAGAGATGCCTCTCCTCATGAGGAACACATTTGCCTCAAGAACCCATAACTTCCGCTTATATAGATTTTCCACCATTTTGAATTTTTTGAAAAACACTTCAAATGGATCTCTTCCTAGGAAGTTTGAGCGATCTGCATGAAACTGGGTGAACATAATCTAGGGAGCAATATCTCAAGTTCCCTCTTGGCAAAAGTTGGAAAACTTCCAAAAACTGAGCTTCTATAAGGCAATGAATATGGAGGGCGTGGCTCATCACATAAAGGTGTAGAACATCTCAAGGGTTTCACCCATCACCATGCAACTTTGTAGGCATATGACCACACATAATCTGAGGGGACCCCTCCATTATTGAGCCCATCAAACAAAATGGGGGCGCTAGAGAGCTCATTTCTTATCTAGGCCTAACCGCCATATGGATTTTTACTAAACTTGGTAGATATGTAGAACAGGACGCCTCAAGGTGACTGGAGAAATTTAACTCTAATTGGCAACTGGGTGGCGCTATAACAACAGAAAAATGCTTCAAAATGGCTAAAATGCCACCGATCGCTGTGGCTCCCCCTGTGGACCAATGTTGGTGTTGTTTCTAATGTTTGGTATGACTAAGTCATGGTACGGTATGCTGTACATAATCACGGAAACTGTCAGTGTGTCATTCTGTCAGTCAGTCATTCTGTCTGTCCCACGTTTTTCTACTCACTGACGTGGTCAATCTATGTGAAACTGCACATAGGCATTGAGGACTGGCATAGGTAGAAGGTGACACAGCTACCAATGGCTATGGGCTAGTTTTGATTAATTAAAATTACAAAAAAAATAATATGTTTTAAAAAAAACGCCCAGATGGAGCTGTTGATAGGAGCACTGCTCTCTGCAGGTTCTGCAGTAAGGAAATTTTGTACCATCGGAGAACTTCAGTCTGAAATATCACCTCAAAACAAAGCATTTAGCAGCGAACCCAGAGGTCTGAGCTAGCACAGCCTCTGATGCAAACACTAGCAGCCAGCCTCATCACACCACACTGGACCAGACGTTCAAACTGAGTCAGTCTACCTGTGACCGACTCACTGACTCCCTCACAGAATGGACTGCAGACCAGTTTGGGTGGCTGAGGACAGGGGGACAGCTGTGTCCAACATCCAGCAGCATCACTACGACACATCTGACAACATTCATTAAATACTTTCACAGCAAAATTGATGTAAGTGATTAATTTAGATTAATTAATCACAGAGCATGTAACTAATTAAACTGAATGGAGACAACAAGAGTGCTGACATTTGTCCAGGTGAGGAAGCTGTAATTTGTCAACTTAACTTCAGATTCACCTCAAACCATCTCTGTCACAGAGCTCAGTTCTTCATGGAGGAACATAATCTTTATAATTATTCGGCCATTATTATTATTGTTATTATTATTATCTTTGTTGAAGAGCTCATTTCATTGAATTAAATAAGACTGGGAGGTGTTCACTTCATTTGAGTCCAGCTCAGGTATTCACAGAGATGTTTCTGTGTCTCAGAGTCGAGGCTGGAGGACCGTCGGGGTCGTGGTCGGTGCTGCGTGGTCAAGGTGAAACAAAGTTTATCTTAATGGTTAAAAACCTAAATTGAAAACTGAAAACTAATAAACACTTTAACGAGATATGCTCTCGCTGCTCCACTGTCAAGCATTTATAGAATAATATTGTCACACTGCGATGGTGCTGAATGACACAGCTGACAGTGATGGACTCTGTGTGTAAATGGCATGCGACACTTAACCTGAGCTCCTGAACAGCTTCGTTCAGACTGTAACGAGGGGCAGAAACTCATTATGTTGCTGAACTACAATAAAAGGTCAGAGGCGGCATTTTATTGTTGATTATTTTTCTTTTTCATGGAGGTGGTTTGTGCAGCACTGCCAAAAAACTGAACATGTCGTTCAGAACGTGCTCAAACGTTTATTGATTGGAAGAAAAAAATACATCAATATGTGAAAAGATTAAATGAATAATGGTAAATATTAAAGTGGATTTTTAGAATTGTATACAGTGACGTACAGTGTTAGTAAGTAAGTAGTAAGTGTCAGTGCAATTTGTAAATCATTTGCTGCGCTCTTCGTCTTGGCTCACTGTGACCTCGTCACATGTCCACGTTTGGTCATGGACTTTCCGCGTCCACATATGACGTCCAAGGTACCCTGGGTGCAGGGTTCAAACTTAACAAAAAAATCTACTGGCCAAAAAAATTTTTCACTAGCCAAAAATCATAAATAGCATTTTGGTATATTTCAATGTGTTATTACTATAATAAACTCGAGCAATTCTCAAAATACAATATTAGCATAATTTTGTGTGGAATTAAGGAATGAGTCAAATTTGATTGTTTAAAATACTTTATTAAAACATCTTTTGTTTAATAAGCTTTACATTGAATGTATCAACTCATTGTTATATACTGGCGCATCTCAATAAATCACAATACTGTGGAAAACTTCAATATTTTTGGTCAGTTATTTCTAGGCTGTACCCAAATATTCAGATATTCGAATATTCGTTTCTATGGGTAGGTATTTGTTATGAAAATTTGGTATTCGATATTCATTTTTTTATTTATTTATTATTATTATTATTATTTTTTTTTTTACATATTTTTTGGTGCTAAATGTAGTCTTTTTGTTGTTGGTAAATGTAGGTTATCAATAAAAAATCAAAACTTTTAAATTGCATTGTTAAAAATGTGAAAATATAGTATCGCCTACCAACGGAGCTTGAGCGCATCCGTCTGAGGCTGTGGATCAATGCCAAGTTTTACCACTTTATCACTATTCCCTCTAACTTGTAGCTGTGTTTTCGTTATCTTTTGAATTTAATATGAATTATGGAACCGTTTTTGTCACCGTTTGTTTCCCCCGTTTTGTACAATAAATTATTGTTTAAAGTTTCAACAAGTTTCTTTTGGAGTGCGTGACACAAGTGTGTTTTGAAAACGACCGCGGACTGTCACCTGCTCAACGCATCAGTACCTTCGGATGCCATGACAGTAATAGATTATAGATTAATAGATTATAATAATAATGTCAAAATATCATTTACAGACCGATTTAACAGACGATCACTGCTGCCCGACCCGCAGGTCCATTTGCAGGTCCCGTGGGTTACGGGTCGACCCGCGCATCACTGCTCAGCTCAGTCTATAAGGCTGTACACAACAGTAAGGCTATAGACATCATATTCTATTCAGGCCGGCAGAACCAGCAGCGCACGGCTCCACAGCACTGCTGATTAACCATTTTATTGCAGCACAGAGTGTCTGCCAGCAACCAATTACTTGCAGAGGCTTCCTGCAACTTGTTTCAGCGGTTCCCATTTAATCAGAAGACAAATTGAACAGGATGACTAGCCAATGTGAAAATCAAAAGAAAGCAGAGAATAATGTACTGAAGGAGACTGTTGTGCCAGCACATTTTTTGTGGTTTGAGAGCAAAGATCCGGTTGCTGGAGTGCTTCGCAAGGAGTCTTTGAAACGAGCTGAGCCTGACGTAAAACCAGAGAGAGCAGGCAGCACGGCCGCAGCACCCCTTATCAGCCTTTCTACGGCGTGGAAATGGCGGACCGCGGATCTCCAACTGCATGCTCACGTTCTAGCTCCCACTTTGCGGCATGTTGTGGGCTTGAAGATCTGTTGTACGACACCGGTGCGCAACCAATGACATCACGTAGCCTACATACAGCCAGGGGCGGGAGAAACAACAGTAACAGTAGTTTGGCCCTATTTTTTTCACTCGCCAGAGTGGCTGGTTAGGTGACTTCATTAACTGGCCAAAGGGTTAAAATTAGTCGCCTCTGCGACTGCTAACTTTGATCCCTGCCTGGGTGTGTTGGTTGTTGACGATGTGGGACGCCGTGTCAACTTCAGCCTGTTACATGCATTGTCTGTTTTCAAAATACACTTCTGTTTTCACAGGAAATGTGCAGTTTGATACAGTCTCTTTCAAAATAAAAGCACTACGTTGGTACAACACCACCATATTTCTTCAACAACAAACACATGTGGTTGGGTTTAGGAAAAAAGAACAGGGCTTGGCTTTACAGTCTTACAGGAAGTGAACACCGGCCTCCCAATACATGTTTAGTGTTCTTCATAAGCTCCGTCAGTCACAGAGCTGCAGCTGGTGGTCAACAGTGACATAAATCATTCAGAAACATGTCTGATATCACAGACACATCTGGGTCTGATCTGGCTCTATACAGTAAGCCGTGTCCTCAGTCATGTAAAGACAGTTTTAGGGGAGTTTTGAAATGATTCAGTTACAAAAATATTGCCCCCTGCATCACAGTAAGGTCTGTGGATTTGTTTAATGTTAAAAACATGTTTGAATGTGCATTAATAGTTTAATTTTGTTTTAAAAAATGTCAAAATTTGTTTTAAAATTGAACACATTTTTCCAAACACATCCCGGCCTGATCTGGGCCAGTTTTTGAGGGAGTCCTGGAAATGTCTCTGATCATATCAAAATGGCATTCGAGTGAGTTTCATACATGCACACTTACATCTGTGCAGTGTTTCACTTTATTGATGAGCTCTGCGTCTACTAGACCTTCATCAAAGCAAATATGAGGCAACAATGAACAGGCTGGTGAAAGTAACCAATCCCAGTGACTGTCTGAGATGTGATGCTTCAGAAAGAAGGTCTGACGTCATGACTGACAGCTGTGTGTGCGAATCAGTGTGACTTCAATCCATGGCGCTGCTTGCGATGAGTCAGACTCTAGGAACATCACACAGCTGATAGATCACTACTGTGCAGACTCTGGCTCACAGTGACATCACCAGTGCAAAATGGCGGCAGCTGTATCTGGAATATTTTGGCTTCATGTTTGCACAGTGGGAAGAAGTTGATACATGTTGTGCATCTCTGTATACAGTCAGTGGTTCGACCTGCTCTGTCAGAACAACCTGGTCTAACCCTGAAGTCATCAAATCTGGCACTTGGTCAGTGACTTCTGGCGTCAGACACTGACGAATAAAGCCGTCCTTTCACATCGGCATGATACGTGGACAGTGACTGTTATCATTTAAGGCGCCCAGTGGCGTTGTAGAAACACAGCAGGACAACAAACCCAAGGCGGCAGATGTCAGAGTAGGGTTGGTGAGAATCGGTCTAAAAAATGAAAATGTAGTATTGAGAGTATGACCCATAGATATATAATCATAGATGACTCATTCCTGTGGCTACTGTTCGTCAACGTCGCCACCATCTTGGGGAGGTCACGGCCGGCTGGCTGGTACTGTTGTGTATGGAGATAAGTCTTCAGCAAACTCGGCGTGCTCACTCAAAAGTCTCAAAGTGTAATTGGGTGCCGGTCCAAAAAATTACAGCAAAGCAGAACTCATTTCAGCTCAAAGACGTCCTCAGTGTTTGGAAATGGCCACTTTAGAATGAAAATACAGACAGTACTTGGACTTGGATTACGATGAACGAGCCGTTCTGACGTTTTTGAAATGCATTAGCCGAGTTTTATTACATTTTCCAAATGTGGGTACACTTCAAGTGTAGCTGTTATTCCGGCTAGCTGTTATCCTCCGATACCCCGAACGAGTTTTGTGGATTAAAAACTTCACTGGACTTCTTGTCAGCATGAGGGTCAGTAAGTACTGTCTGTGTTTTCATTCTAAAGTGGTCATTTCCAAACACTGAGGACGGCTGTGAGAGCTGAAACGCGTCCGTTCGACTGCTGCTGTTCAATCCACTGTATTAAAAAGTATTATACTTATTAGTGAGTGCTGTCGGGTTTTTCTGCTTTCTGCTCTCCAAACAGTACTAGCCAGCCGGCAGTGACCTCCCCAAGATGGCGGCGATGTTGACGCATCGTTGAAATGGAGCGAAGCTGTCAACGAGGTATCTACTGTATATGATATCTATAGTATGACCCTCCCTTACCACTGTGGGTTTGCTGTGAATTATAAGGACGATGGCGTGAGAGAGTGGTGGCAACCCACTCTCTCACGCAAAAAGCCGTCCTTTCACATCAGCATGACGTGCAGTCAGTGTTTAACAGTGCCCGGCTGAGTCAAGACAAAATACTGCGCGACAGCAACGAAAGTTAAGGCGACGTCCAAGTAGGACGGGAAGGAGGGGTGATGGATGGGTCAACAACCACCGACTTTCACCCAGGAGGCCGGCGTTCACTTCCTGTAAGACTGTAAAGCCAAACCCTGTTCTTCTGTCCTAAACTCAGTGAGACCGGGCTGAACAGAAATGTATTTCTATCCCACGTATATTTCTAACAAATATGAGTAGGGGGTAAATATCTATGTAGCCAGTGTGATTCCTGAGGTGCAGCCCTCGTCAGGTTCAGTTACGGCCCAGGTTCAGCAGCCAGGCTCAGGCAGTCATGTCACGTCATACATGGAGGAAAAATAAAGTGAGATATGCAGGAAACAGTCGGACCAAATGTGTGTGTTACTATCTGTGAAAATATTTTGCCTTCAGCCCTGCGAGTTCCTCACAGATGAAAAACCGAGAGAGAGAGAGAGAGACTTCACCACAACTGTGTCTCCAGGTTTAAAACCTGAAGATATGTCCTTCTCCGTAGAGTTTCGTCTCTCCCTCTGTCTCTCCCTGTCTCTCCCTCTGTGTCTCTCTGTCTCTCCCTGTCTCTCCCTCTGTGTCTCTCTGTCTCTCCCTGTCTCTCCCTCTGTGTCTCTCTGTCTCTCCCTGTCTCTCCCTCTGTGTCTCTCTGTCTCTCCCTCTGTCTCTCCCTCTGTGTCTCTCTGTCTCTCTCTGTCTCTCCCTCTGTCTCTCCCTCTGTGTCTCTCTGTCTCTCCCTCTGTCTCTCCCTCTGTGTCTCTCTGTCTCTCTCTGTCTCTCCCTCTGTCTCTCCCTCTGTGTCTCTCTGTCTCTCTCTGTCTCTCCCTCTGTCTCTCCCTCTGTCTCTCTCTGTCTCTCCCTGTCTCTCTCCCTGTCTCTCCCTCTGTGTCTCTCTGTCTCTCCCTCTGTCTCTCTGGCGATCAAGTATAGTTGCAGGGGCTCCTCTGGACGTTAAATACAGCTTTCATTTCAGCCAGTTCCCGCTGTAATGAAACTGTAATGATGCCCATTCACTGCTGCCGGCCTGCCAGAACAAACCCGTTGACCTCGAGGTAGTGCATGGCATGAAGGCCCCGTCCCTCCAGCGCTAAGCGGGGCTCCACAGAGGGCCACCTGGAGCGCCGGCTGGGCCGACCCCCGAACACTGTCAGGAGCCGGCCGAGGGGAGGAGCGCACAGAGAGATACGGGACGGGTGAGGAGAGAGGAAAACAACAGAGATATTTCCATCTCAACCCAAATACCACCCACTTCTTCATATCTTATTTCTCGTCCGCCGCCCCCACCCATCCTCCCCTCCTTTCTTCTTTCTTTCCTCTGTACGGATCTTCAGCTCTGAGTCTTTTTCACAACATACAATAAGCTGGAAACACCTTTACATGTGTGCACGTGGATCTGTACGTGTTTATTTTACTCATGCTGAACTATGTGAGCGCTGGTAGCAGCTAAGAGGGAGTGATATTTTCCATGTACTCTACAAGGGCAGGACTATCCATTTCAAATTGGAATAGCTGCCTCCTGTTCCATAATCATTTCCACCTTGGCCGCAGCAACACTTTCTCTGTGCTACTGTATGCAGAGGCTCACTCGGACACTGTACGTTGTACAGTAACCGAACTATACGGGGAAATTCCATTCATTCATAACGCTGATAACGATAACTCAGCAGTTGGAGCAGACTATCTCGGTTCTTCTTCATCTGTAATGTGCTCTTGGTGTTGTTTTACACTGCTGGATAATGAGCAGCCATTTTGATTTACCAAACAGAGTTGGACTGATGTTTCTGTTTCCCAGTATGAAACTAATATTGGTCATTCAGCACGAGACAGTAAATAAAAAGTCTTTAAGTCACTAGTGTTCATTTTGTTGCCGAAAACTATGACAAATTTCCGTCAACGAGCTTTTTTCCATGATGAAAATGAGACGATGACGAGCTAAAAATAGATCTTGATTAAAAAAAAAAACTAACATTGAACACTGAAAGCTCCTATCTGCTAGCTGCTAGCTCCACTTGCTTGGAGCTAGCAGCCACCAGACCTCACGGCTTCACCCAGTGACTAACAAGCGGTGGCTGTTAATTACTATATTGATTAATTATTATATGTAATTAAATTAACAATTACTTTTATTATTATTTTAATAATTATTATTTTTCTATCATGATTAGAATTATATCAATTTTAACTTTGCCTTCAGGTTGCAGTTTTTCATCCTGACATGAGTAAATGTCAAAGGATGTAGATTTTACAGATAATAATGCCGTTGGTTGTGATGTGGAGCCCCAGTGTCGGCCTGCAGAGACCTTTATCAGCTGATCAGCTGATGCAGTCATGTGACCTGCGGAGATATTTGCTGGGTTTTTACCTCCGTTCATTTGACTTCACACGTCGCTCTCTGCTCCCAGAGGTAAACCAGAGGCCTGACCTCTCTGTCCGTCCTCTCCTGCTCTCCTTCTCCTCCTCCCTCGCTGAAGTCACATCCCTTCATAATAACTGACAGTTGAGGATAATAGCCTGCTGTTGCCATAGAAACCAGAAAGCAGATCTTTGCGCTACTCTGTTTTCTCTCCCTCTTTCTGCCTCTCTCTCTCTCTCTCTGCTGGAAAATGACGGTCGTATCTGAACTCCGTGGCCTCCCCCTCCCCTACCCCCCTCTCCTTTCTCACCCTCTCCCAGCTCTCTTCTCCTCCCTCTGTGATCCTGCTTTTTTTTTACCCTCCTTCCCCATTTTTTTTTATCCCTCGCTCTTCATCTCTCCCCTTCCCTTCCCTCCTCTGTCCGCACTACCTCAGCCCCCACGCTGCGTCTTCTCAAAGCCTAATCTGCGCTCGCTGAGCCGCCGAGTGCTACACATGCAGAAAGCAGGGTCACGTTGAGTTTATGCTTGTGTCTGCGTGTTGTTTGCCGCCGTCATATCTGAGGAATGGGGCTGGGTTGAAATACAAGTGATTATATGACGAACGGAGAATGGAAAATTGCCCCCCACCCTCCACCATACAACCTCATCTCCCCAGTCCCCCAACCCTCCAGCCTCCAATGCTATTGTCATGTGGACGCGCCTTCTGCTGGTTCCTCCATCCAGAACAGCCTGATGGGGTCCATGTCACTTTTAAGTTTCAGGGGGAACTTTGAGTGTTCTTTCCAGCAGCACATAATGTATCATCAAAGCCGGGATTAAAAGGTTTTTTTCCTCCTCTTCGCCTTTTTTTTCATGGAGGAGCAGCTTTGGCTGCTGGAAGATTTAAGCTTATTAGCTTAAAGAGCAGGGGAAGGGAGTTTTCAACTGATGTATGGCAGACTTCAAAGATGGTTTAATCTGTCAGTACACATGCCCTGTACAGGCTAAAATACTGGGGAGCCATGTTTCTTCCAAATGACTTCCTCTAGCTACCCCACCGTAGCTCAGGGTTTTCTGTTTGTCAGTGAGTCTAGACAGCTGAGATGGCTTTTCCTGCGCGTTAACACCATTTCCCCTGGCTAACGCTGATTTTTTTCCAGCTGCTGTGAATGATGAAAGTACAATGTGTTTGATGTTCTCCGTTGTTTTGTAAGATGTACCGAAGCTTTTCAGCTCGTTGCATAATTGCCGCTCATTTCTGCCGCTGCGAGTGGGAGGTTCAAAGGCGAGACGGGGAACTGAAGCAGCTGTTTTCACACCCCCAGAAAACTTTTACCTCCTGCACTAATCCTGGTTCTCTGTGAGGGGTGTGCCGTATCATCTCGTTCACTATAATACCTGTATCATTTTTAATAAAAAATTTTGTATCATGATACCCGCAATATTTCCACTTGTCGACATATTGACATCACACAGTTACCCACGGCAACAACAAGCATGGCTGAAAGTGAAATTATTCCTGACTCCGTGGTGGTTCCAGTAAAAAGAGGAGCAGCTTCAGTAGTGTGGAATAAAGTGTGGCGTCCTGAATGTTCAGAGGGAACTCATTCAGCGGCTCCTCTGGCAGCAGCACAGCGTCTCTCCCTCTCCTCTCTGATTCTGTCAGAAACTTTTGGTGATGGAAACCTGCGTGACGCTCGCAGCTCGACAAAAATGTGACTGTGTGATAGTTGTGGTATCAGAACAACCTGACACAGCCTGATGATTAGAGGAGAAGTGGCAGAGCATAAAGGTCCAGGTGGAAAAGAAAAACCAGTATGAATATTATGTAAAAAAAATTAGGCTTCACATAATATATGAATTATGACTCATTCATATGATCTAGCTCAGGGGGAGAGTTACGGCACCTGGCATACCGACACAACACCCCCAACACATTCCCACTCTGACCTTGTCACATACGGACATTTGGTCTCAGACTTTGGTGCGATGTGTGATGAGCAAGGTACCCTGGGTGTGTTGGTTATTGACGTTCTGGGACGCCGTGTCAACTTCAGCCTGTTACATGCATTGCCTGTTTTCAAAATACACTTCTGTTTTCACAGGAAATGTACAGTTTGCATACAGTCTCTTTCAAAATAAAAGCACTATGTCGGTATGACAACAGACGCTTGCGTGCAGCCTCGTTCTGTGGACGATAAACCAGGTGCAGACTTCCATCTGTGTCACCGCTGATGAGGAAATACAGCGAGTGCTGGACGGAGTAGTGAGTGACAACACACTTTGAGGGTCTAGGTACCATGTCTGAAGGCTTACTGCTGGTTCCAAAGGTGCTGGACTGAAAGGGTTTGGTGGAGACGTTGCCTGTTCCATCGTGTTAGCTGCCTTTTGGGTGTAGTGACACTATAAACATTATATAAAAGACAGATTTAGCTGAATATTTTATTTTGCAAATGTAATAGGATACTTCAACATATCTTCTGGTTTGTACCAAACGGAAAACCTTGCACCAAACAGTTCAATATGTGTATTGTTTCACCCCTGGTTCGTTCCAAGTTCAGCTGTGGTTGCAAAAGATCTACACGGCTGAACAAAAGCTCTGTTTTATCCTATCACATCGTTAAGGCGAGTGCCATCTCCACTTCCCGTATTTATTCCTGACCACCACAAAGAGCAAATGTCGGCATGATTGATAGCCATCATTACGGATTAGAAATGCACTTACAGTCAATCCTTGTTAATACACAGCCCTGATTCATCTGTGCTTAGCAGGAGACCTTTAATGATCACTCTTCATGATAGATTATGGAGCTTCACTCTGGATTAGCGTCAAGATTTAGGTGCAGAGTTGGTTTCAGGGTTCGTTTGCTTTGCAGAAATGTGTGGTTACAGTTTGACTCAAAAAAATGACAGAGGACAAATTTGTGCTTAAAGGAGGGTAGTTCTCGCATATCTAACACAGTTAGCCGTGATGTAACGACAGACAGAGACAACAGGACTGTACTTACAGCACAATGCAAAGTCATGATGGACACAAAAGGCATCAACAAAGTGTCAGTGAACATCAATATTAAGTCAAGTATTGGTCTGTTCTCCATGTGCCAGTGTAAACTCAGGTGGACCAGTCTTTCTCTTCCAGAAACCATGTTAATTATAATCATGTTGTTGTTGCCACAAGCAGATATTGGATAAATAAACATTTTGCAAATAAGTGTATAGTGTCAGTATTCTACAGCTGTGCAGATAATTTTGTTTTATTCATGTTGTAATGGTGAAATTGTACTCCTGGTGGCATTACCTTTCTTTTTCAAACATAGCCTGTGAATGCCTTGCGACCCCCCAGGAGAGATGCAGGACGAGGCTTGAGAGAAAACTGTCTAAGCAACAGGGCTTGGTGGAAAATGTAACCGAAACGTCAGACAAAAACATCAATACTGGACAATGCTGTAATACAGCAAGTTAAAAATTTGGGTTTGCATCCACTGGCATTATTTTTTTTTTCTTACCGTTTTGTGTCTAGAATATACTTTTCCATAACTTTTGCATAACATTTGAACCCATTCCCATGACTTATTTAAGCAGTTTGAACACTTCTCTGACCACACGGCCTGGTCTCGCACCGAAGTCGTCGAAATCCGGTGCTTGGTCAGACGCCTACAAAAAAGTTGTCCTTTGACATCAGCATGATATTTGGCTGGTCCCCATTATTGTACAACAGCACCCGGCTGCAGAGGGGAAATGTGGCTGACAACAAAAGTTAAGGCTGTGAAAGTCCGAGTAGGGCGGGCAGTAGTGGTGGTGGACTTTCTGGATTTTCACCCGGGAGGCCAGTGTTCACTTCTCGTAAGAACCCTGTTCTTTTTTCCTAAACCCCACCACGTGTGTGTTGGAAAAACAAACCCATGTGTGTTTGTTGATGAAGGAAAAAAACATCATTCATGATGTTGTACTTAAGTAGTGCTTTTATTTTGAAAGAGACTGTATCAAACTGTACATTTCCTGTGAAAACAGAAGTGTATTTTGAAAACAGACAATGCATGTAACAGGCTGAAGTTGACACGGCGTCCCAGAACGTCAACAACCAACGCACCCAGGGTACCTTGGACGTCATATGTGGACGTGTCCATCCAAGTCCATGACCGAACGTGGACATGTGACGAGGTCGGAGTGAGGATGTGTTGGACTACAAGCCGTTTGAAGAAGGCGCAATTCCAAATGCTGAGAGATATGCATGATTTGTTTCCCACAACTAAATTTGGCCACTATTCTGCTGTCTGGAAACACAGCTCTGCACATGAATTGTACTAATGAAGCTCAGCGTAAGTTCAATCAGGAAGACCTTTCTGTGCTCATTCATTCACAGTTCCCTCTCTCTCACTCCCACTGTTTCCTCCAATCAGCTGCCTCCGGGCATGCACTCTCCTAGCTGTCCTATCGTAATTAGCCACGACCTCTAGCAGCCAATCAGGTTGTCACTACGAGATTTTAAATCTGTTCTCTCCTCTGCCGCTTTCAGCTGTCATTCTAGGCAGAATCGCTGCCCCTCCTCCACCCTGTTCACCCCCAGCCGTCTCATCCAAGGTCAAAGATAAACCCGAAGACTCATTCCTCTTCTCATCCGGATCATCAGCACCCATCCATCTGATCCTCATCTCTTCTTCACTTCCTCTACCACCAGTGTCTAGACCCTGGGGGGGTTCCCTAATTAGCTACGGATCCATCACCCTCCTTATAGCTCACCATCTCGAAGAGGTAATCGCCAAAGACTTTTCACATTTTCACATTTCATTCTCATGTGCACTTGTAATTAAATATTTTCCTTCCTAACCAAAAAAAGTGTCTCTCCTGATTGAAATAATGTGAGTCTATCATCTTCCATTTACCCTTTGCCACATCTTCGGATGTGGCAAAGGGTTCGTTGAACGTCAGCTTAAGTTGTGTCGCAGCTCTACCTATGCTTGCCATGTTGATAAAAGGGTAACAGCAGTGTTCACAGCTCCACCTTTTAGTACCAGATCTGTGTGCTATGTACCCCAACAGAGGGGGGACCAAACATGGGGACGGTGAGGAAATTCAAATTCAAAGCACGTATTGAGCTGAGAAAATGCCTGAATGGTTGAAGAGAAATGATTAAATCTAAAATGCAGTTTGTTGTTAAATGTGTGCTTCTAATGATCACCCTCTCCAATTCAGGACCCTGCAGGTTAGTGCTTGGGGACCAGGAGAGGTTGATATGGCACATCAGATATCTAATAATCTAATGGGCAGATTGCCTTGAAATGTACATTGGTGTTCCCATGGAAATAAATCCTTTTGATCTGAATGACGCTGCAGCCTTTACATTTAATATGTGTGCAGCTGCAGAGACGAGTGCATAATGTCCATCTCACAATGAGGCAACTAATTTGAATGAATAGCATAAGTCAGGCCTTTTCAGTCGAGGCCTGCGAGCCACTTCCGACCCAGAAGCAATCTCCGAGTGGCCCAGCATACATTAATCTGATATATGACCAAAGCACATACAGTGAATGAAAGTATTTAACGGATGAGCCACTTCGTTTCCTTTTCATCTCTGTTGAGAGTTACACATGAGCACTAATGACTGAGAAGGATGTACAGATCGGTACAGTGACATTACCAATCATCTCTCACCAACTGTTTCTCATGTGACACAGTTGTGACAATGCTTAGTTGATGTTCAAAAGATCTTGGCTTCGGTCAACCCTAACCCTCACAATCAAATTCAGACCGTTTCTTCAACGTCTCTGTATTCTGTAAAGGAGGATTTGAGGGAGGAGATCTCTGAGGAGCTTTGGAGGAGTATTCTTGAATGTGTGCATACCTCGTGTGTGTGCGCCAGACATGGGTTGATTCAGTGTAAAATTGTCCATCGCACTCACTGGACCAAAGTTAGACTATTTACAACTACCTAGGACACTCATCGAGCCTAACGCCATTATGGCTCTGTTCGATATTCCTCAGTTGCCGTTGCCTGAGCTTGAAGAGATCTCCTAGCTTTTGCAACATCACCGGTGGCATCTAATATTAATGAGATAGAAATCACCAACAACGCCTTCCTAAAAATAGGATAAAACAAATTCTCAGTCATTTACAGCTCGAAAAAAAAAAAATCTGATATACACTGAAAGGCTCTTCCAGGAGCCTCTTGCACTCCACCCCCATTTTGTAACAAAAATGCCTAAAATGACATACCCAACTTAAAATGACTGTAGCTTCTGAACCGTTCTGACTACATGCATGCATGAGGTCTTGCCAGAAAGAAAACTCCCTGCAGTTTCTTGTGAAAGTGTCAGAAACACTCTAGGTGATACAGAGACAGAGTAATGGGCCTCTGAAGTCAGTAAAAAGTTGAAGATTTTGAAGAAGATGAAGAAATTTGCCTAAAATAAAGTAAAAAATGTGTTTCAGGATGAATAACTGTCTGTGGCTTCATCTGAGCAGGTAAATGACACTGTGGGGCTGTAGGCACACTATCAATGAACACTTGTTTCAAATTTGAAGAAGACTGCTCAAAGTATGACCATTCTACAGTGTTTTTACCATGAAAAGATCCAGGCGGAGCTCCAAATGACAAGTCTGTCACTCTGCTTCAAAACAGTACTATCAGTGATCAAACAACACTCAGCCAGCTTCAGACATTGTACCTTATTGAAATCAGGTGTGATTATGATAGCTGATGTTGTTTATGACACAGAAACACCATAAAATATCACCAAATAAAGCCATATGAAACCTGAAAGTTATGATCCCACTTTCTAGACGGTATATCTCAGCCAAAAATAGTGGTAGGAGTGAGACTCTTACCTTTTATAAAACAGCTACGTGCCCACTAACAGCTCCACATAAGATCGCGAGTAATCCTTTAACTTTTCCCGTCGAAAAACGGCATGACATGACTTGTCACCACTCATTGTGATTTTGGACTTTGTGTGTTTAGGCTGCTCTGGTGCGAAATACATAATAAATAAAAGAAAAACAATGTTATTTTTGAAAAGTCGAGAGCTTCCTGAATCCGGCAATACCAAACATCACATGGTTTGATGACGTAGTGCACCTGGGAGATACCATTTAACGGGGGGGGGCGAGGACGTCGGTGTCCTGGCGGAGTTAGAGAGGTTAAAAAGATGTCGGCCTGTTCTTTGCCTGTGTGGAGAAAATTATCTTCCCAGCTATCCCAGAATAATATCCCACTTAATCTTTTCTGTTTTTATCCATCTCTACTCTTACCCCGACCTTGAGGGTAAAATTATTGTTCATTGTAGTAAGTAAAATATGACCAAGCTGACGATTTTCTGTGTAGGTTATACGTGTTGTTAAACAAAAATCAATAGACAAAGTTCATTGAAAAAAAATGACATCCAATGTCTTTTCATAAACACTTTTTCTTGATCTCAGTGGAGAAGGTCATGAGGTGAGGTGAGTGTTTCCAATCTACATTTCCTGGTTTTAAAGTCTGACCCACTTGAATTTGTGAAAGCAACGGGGTGGCATAAGTGATGACGTATTTAAGTATGTCAGAAACTGATTAATTATTTCAAACAGGAAAAATGTCAGGCTGTTCATCAGATCAGCCAGTCTGATGGAATATATGAGGTTCCTGTACGTCAGCAGCTGAACTCAAAAACATGATACGCACAGCCTGAGCTTCATGACTGAGAGAGAAGAAATTTATTTCTGCTGCAAAATCTCTGTAAGAATCTTCTGGAAAACAACCCGCAGCCTTTCCTCAGACAAAGCTCTGGAGTCCTGGCTGCTATTCTGGAATTGTTGTTGCAGCGAGCATGAATTTTACTTATTTAACATGAAGTGTGACATTGTGATTTCATGCATCTGACAGACTGTGTGTGTGTGTGTGTGTGTGTCACATGTCTACAAAGAGCTGTTAAGTGCTCTGAAAATAGACTCTCTTCCTCTCTCTCTCACACACACACGCAGAGCGCTCTATTGTGATTCCATTATCTTTTACTATCTGATTAACCTTACATCCATATGTTGATGCAGCTAATATCTATTTTACTCTGTCATTTTAGTTTAATCTCCTCCATTCTCCACAGGCACCACGTCTCTCATCTCTGGTGCTGGCTCAGAGATCATTTTTGAAGATGATGCTTTAGCCTGATACAGTGGCTGCAAAAGTTTGGGCACCTCTGGTCAAAATGTCATTTACTGTGAAGAGTTAAGTGAGGAGAAGATGAACTGATCTGCAAAAGGCATGAAGTTAAAGATGAGACATGCTTTTCAACATTTCAAGCAAGATCAGTGTTTTGTTTTCGTACAATTTTAAGGTGGAAAAATGAGAGGAGCAACATGCAAAAGTTTGGACACCCCGAGACATTTGAGCTCTCAGACGACTTTTCGCAGGGTCTCAGACTTTAATTTGTGAGGGGTTTCAGCTTTGCCTCTTGTGTTAAAGCTTGTCCCAACAGTCAGCAGCCATGGGCTCCTCTAAACAGCTGCCTAGCCCTCTGAAAACTAAAAGACCTGATGAAGACTAGAAGAAGATAGCAAAGTGTTTTCAGGGAGCTGTTTCCTCAGTTGGTCATGTCAGTAAGAAATGGCAGTTAACAGGAACTGTGGAGGTCAAGCTGAAAACTCTCTGAGAGAGCTGCTCGTAGGATTGTTAGAAAGGCAAATCAAACCTCTGTTTGACTGCAAAAGACCTGCAGGAAGATTTCTCAGACTCTGGAGTGGTGGTGCACTGTTCTACTGTGCAGACACACCTGGACAAATATGAGCTTGATGGAAGAGTCATCAGAAGAAAACCTTTCCTGTGTCCTCACCACAACATTCAGCCTCACAAGTTTGCAAAGGAACATGTGAACAAGCCTGATGCTTTTTGGAAACAAGTCCTGTGGACTGATGAAGGTAAAACAGAACTTTGTGGACACAATGAGCAAAGGTATGTTTGGAGAACAAACTGTTAAACACGGGGGTGGATGGATGATGCTTTGGGCTTGTGTTGCAGCCAGTGGCACGGGGAACATTTCACAGGTAGAGGGAAGAATGGATTCACTTAAATTCCAGCAAATTCTGGAAGCTCTATCAAAAACAGATTTAGAGGCATTTAAAACGTGTGTGACATTTGTGCACCACGTGTTACTGAAGTCAGTATCATTCAAAGTGAGGCTGACAGGCCATGGTAACTGACTTTTTTTGGACAATGAATAGATCTTGGGGGCAGTGGGGTGGTGATGGGTGTGGAAAAATGAGCCACTGAACAGCAGTCTTATTCTGTGGCTAATTTTGTCCCTTAAATACTTGATAGTTATGAAATGATGCAGTGGATGCATCATTGCAATAGTCTGTCACTGTAACATGAACAGAGATTAAAGTTTCGAGTCAAACTTCAGCGTCTTGTCTCTTTTCTGCTTTGGTGTTGAATCATCATCTGCAGACCAAAAATGGTTGTTAATCATCAGGACTCAAAACCACTGATCTATTTCAAGGCACAATGTATGCTGTTTTCATTAGAGCTCTACCATAGAGGCCAAGGCTGGAGCCAAACATGGGTCGAGGAGATGCTGAAATGCTCTTTGATACGCTGCATGGCTGCTGCTCAGCTGGAACAAATCACTAGTTGCATGCAATTTTTCAAATGCATTAATAAACAAAATATGAGCACTGGTCTCACAACAGTTGTCCAAATACAAAGAACAGACCAACAAACAAAACAAACAAGGCACAGCCGTTCAGCTTTACTCACAGATGTCTCTTAAAACTAAGCGGCGACCAAAGGGGCTGAAAATGAAGCTAAAACCTGCAGTTCCTCTAATGTCCACTTGAGGCTGGGTCCAAGAGTGACTCAACGCCCACAAACTCCCATTTTAAAATGCAGAAATAAACATGTTTACAGCCTGGTACAAAAAACACTGGGATCACTACGGACGAGCAGTATGGAGATATTTTGTGGTTTCAATTATGTGTTTTCGGACGTTTGAATCTGGGGCAATGTCTGGAGCTTGAGCAGCCCGCCAGGCTGCCCGCCAGGCTCGCGGGCTACCTGCTAGGCTAAAACATCGCTCTCACTCACGGAGAAGAGTAGGAACGTTAGTGTTAGCTCCCGGTGTTAGCACTAGCTGAGTTGGCTGCCACCGGCTACTGGAGTAACTTACAGCTATGGAGCACTTCTACCAGCTCTTCTAGTCACTGAGCCTCGCCTCCATCTCAGCAAATATATTACAAAAATGTAGCCTCGTGGGGAGGCTACATTTTACAATGCTAATTGAAAATGTTAGCTGGGCTGCCGGGCTAACTTACTCACTCAACACAATCGTAACGCCTGACCCTTTGCTGGGACCGAGCCGCTAATAACTTCCTTCAATCTAGAAATGATGAATTCGCTTATTGTTCCTTTAAATAACAGAATTAAATTAAAATTTTCTTCTTTTCTTTTTGTGACATTTGAACCTGTCGTCCAATAACATAACATCATCAGTCGGCCTGTTGCCTCTTTCAGTCAGCTCTCCGGCTCTGTCACTAATTCAACAACAGCATTTTTCACTCAATAAAACCATCATCACTAAAAGACAAATGATAAATGTTGACAATGAAAATAACAGAGCTAAATGAAAACATGAGGACATGAACATGTCCTGCAGATAACACATGACATCAGCATGTCCCTGTCTCCTCTCTTCCTTCTTCATCCTGTCCTCTGTCTCTCAGCTCCTCTCTCAGCCCTTGTTGCGTCTCTCTCTCTCTGGTGTCCACTGTGAATCCACTACATAAACACAGTGTATCGGCGAGGCAAGACGTGCAGTGTAGCCAATCAGAGGCAGAGTAGGGCGGGTCTTGCCAAGAAGAGCCAACAGGGAAGCAGCAAGCAGAGGAAACTGCTTCATTATGCTTTTACTATCCTTACTTTGATCCAAACTCCAAAAGAAAAATGTCCACTAGACTTCACAGCTTTTCCTGGGGAAAAAAGTTTGTCACTTTTGTTGACACTACCATGCTGCTCGCTCAATTAATCAACTTCACTACTGAAAGCTATCTGACAAGGCTACTGAGAAATGGAGTAAAGTAGTAACTTCGCCACTTGTAGTGACGCTGCTGCCCAACACTGGTGAATTTTTGACCTCTCTAATTCCGCCAGAACACCGACGTCCTTGCTCCACTCCTCCTCTGTTAAATGGTATCTCCCAGGCGCACTACGTCATCAGTGTAACATCAACATGTGATGTTTGGTATTGCCGGATTCAGGAAGCTCTCGACTTTTCAAAAATAACATTGTTTTTCTTTTATTTATTATGTATTTCGCACCAGAGCAGCCTAAACACACAAAGTCCAAAATCACGATGAGTGGTGACAAGTCATGTCATGCCGTTTTTCGACGGGAAAAGTTAAAGGATTACTCACGATCTTATGTGGAGCCCTTAGTGGGCACGTAGCTGTTTTATAAAAGGTAAGAGTCTCACTCCTACCACTATTTTTGGCTGAGATATACCGTCTAGAAAGTGGGATCATAACTTTCACGTTTCATATGGCTTTATTTGGTGATATTTTATGGTGTTTCTGTGTCATAAACAACATCAGCTATCATAATCACACCTGATTTCAATAAGGTACAATGTCTGAAGCTGGCTGAGTGTTGTTTGATCACTGATAGTACTGTTTTGAAGCAGAGTGACCGACTTGTCATTTGGAGCTCCGCCTGGCTCTTTTCATGGATAAAACACTGTAGAATGGTCATACTTTGAGCAGTCTTCTTCAAATTTGAAACAAGTGTTCATTGATAGTGTGCCTACAGCCCCACAGTGTCATTTACCTGCTCAGATGAAGCCACAGACAGTTATTCATCCTGAAACACGTTTTTATTTTATTTTAGGCAAATTTCTTCATCTTCTTCAAAATCTTCAACTTTTTACTGACTTCAGAGGCCCATTACTCTGTCTCTGTATCACCTAGAGTGTTTCTGACACATTCACAAGAAACTGCAGTGAGTTTTCTTTCTGGCAAGACCTCATGCATGCATGTAGTCAGAGCGGTTCAGAAGCTACAGTCATTTTAATTTGAATATGTCATTTTAGGTGTTTTTGCTACAAAATGGGGGTGGAGTACAAGAAAGAACTCACCTGTTTAATTTTTCTAAGGGTTAAAGTTCTACATGATTAAGGGTGGGCTGCTTTAAGTGATGACCTGTCTGCCAATAGTGTCCTCGGCCTCTCAGTCAGATCCACCCCACGTTCCTCCACAGCCCCAGCCTCCCTCATTATGATCACTTCTGGCTCCAAAAAACCAAGATGGTGACAGTGGACATGGAGTGCACCAGGGGTGATGTTTCTGTGTAGGCAAAGGCAGAAGTTAGCGTCACTCTGGTTCCCTCGTCATTTTGGATTATTGCTCAAATTAAGTTCCATGGCAAACACATTTTTATGATACATTTTGTTTAGCAAGATAATCTTAACAAATGAACACCAATTAACGGACATCTAGCGAAGTGATGAAGCTGTAAACCTCTCCTCACCCTCTGTGGAGAGGAGAGGAGTGGAGCTGCCCTAGGAGCAGAGACAAAGAGCTACTACGGGAGCTGGTACGTACAAGCACAGAGCAAGTGGGGGAAAATGCATTTAACTGTGAGGCTGGAAATAGGACAGTAACATGAGGTGCTATGGGCCGGTGCGTCCAGGGGCGCCAACGCACATCCAGCCATCGCCAGTGTGGGGTTGTTTACTGGGTGCCATGTCATAATTCCGACATCCCATTATTCCGAAAATTACCCATTGTTCTGAAATCTCAATGCTTCGACATCCCGTTGGTCCGACCATATTAAAACCATTGTTCCGAAGTCCCGTTGTTCCGAAATCTCAATGTTGCAATGCAAAAAGTTGACAAAGCAAGCAGCAAGGGAAAGCAGCAAGAGACCGTGTTGTCGTGTTGTTTACTGTTGCCATGATGACAGCGGTCGCCCTGTTTTGAGGATGTAGAAACGATGTTGAAAGTTAAAATTTTAACCCACACCATGATCTTTTCCTAACCTTAACCAAGTAGTTCTTGTGCCTAAACCTGACCAGACCTTATAACAGTTATTTTGTAACAATGAAAAATTAGATTTCGGAACAACAGGACTTCGTAACAATGGGTTTAATATGGTCGGAACGATGGGATGTCGAAACATTGAGATTTCGGAACGATGGGTCGTTTTCAGAATAATGGGATGTCGGAATTAGACCCTGTTTACTGAAAATAATAGGGACATTTTTTTTTTTTTTGACGCGCTCCGCTGGTTTGTTTTGTTCAGCAAGATAATCTTCACGAATCAACACAACTTAATTAACATATAACAAAGTGATAACTGCTGTAAACCTGTGCGTAGTGTATATAAAGTATGTGTATAGTCTGCTGTTGCCCATAAGACCCAAGATTAGTTGTGTTCCTATCAAGGTTGATTTGAGGAAGAAATGATAAGAAGCTGAGCAGTCAAATTTAAACACTGACGAACTGCGACATCCGCCTGTATGTTGACCTCTAGCAGGAACACTTGTATTCCAAGACAAGAGTGTCCTGACTGAACTCTATACATCTGTTATCACGGTCGGAAATCACATTAGCCTCTCAGTTCAATATACAGTGAATGTTCTATATCTGCAGTCCACATCTCATTTCCCTGAAAACCAGTGGGAGGACTCTAACAAGCAGAGGTGCCACACAGTGACTCAGTTATGCAGGCAGGTAGCATACGGTGTCTCAGAAGGTGTGAGGCCAGATTTAGCTCCTCTGCACATCTGATGGCTCTGGGGGGGGTTAGAGGTGTGGAAAGTGTAAGTGCTTTGTTTAACCTAAAGTGTCCTGGTTGCCCAGCTCTCTGACGACACACAGAATCATGAGGTTCAGGCTCAGCCTCCCGTCATCTCTCTTTTGACTCCCTGCAAAGAGTTTTAAAGAGGAAAGAGATGGTGGTAATATTTGTCTGTGACATGACTTAAAGGTCGTTAGCGGTAAGGTAGCAGGACTGAAACTCCTCCCATGTGCCAAGCGGGACCGCTCAGTGCCATTCTCTACATTGTCTACAGATTATACACCAGATGTCCTCCTGCATTTGTTGTTGATGTCCCGGGACAGCATGTCAGTTTACGCAGTGCACGTGGTTAGCTATAGAAAAAAATGTCATGCCTTTGAACAGCGGCCTCCCAGGTGAAAGTTTGGGGTTTGTTGGACCCATCCACCGCCCCTCCCACCCACTGTAACGACTTTGCAGCTCTTTGTATTATGTCATTTCAACTCAATCTCACTCTGAAGTCATTGAAATCCTCTTGGTCCTCTTGGACTTCCGGCGTCAGACACTGACAAATAAAGCCTTCCTTTTGCTTTGGCGTTTTTATCCTTTACACCCCTGAGGGCGTGTAAGTCCGAATAGGGCAGGTGGAAGTGGTGGTGGACGAGTCCAACAACCACCGACTTTTCCCCGGGAGGACGGTGATTACCAAACCCTGTTCTTTTTTCCTAAACCCAACCACATGTGTGTGTTGTTGAAGGAAAAATCGTCAATTCGCAATGTTGTACCAACGTAATGCTTTTATTTTGAAAGCAACTGTATGCAAACTGTACATTTCCTGCTACAACAGGTGCCGTCTGGCCACGTTCCAAACTGACCCTGCCCAAAGACATCAAACTGCCAGGGAAGGTGGCTTTCAGTGTTGGTGTCTGATGTCAAAATCACCAACATAGCAGTGGTATTTGACAGAATGAGAATGGTTTGGCCAAATGTACAAGAGAATTGACCTATGGCTAAGCCACGCCCCCTCCACTCACTCGGACAAACTATCAACATTCAGTGCCCGGCGCTATGGCAGGTGTCACAGTACACGGCATTTCACAGGAGGCAACTGATGATTTTTGGGGACATAACGATCAGATGTCATTGAGAAGTAACCAAAAGGGCCTAAACTACGCATTGGAGGGATATATTCATCATTTTATTGTTGAGAAGGTCGATGAAAAGCTTAAATTACAAGCCAACATTTACAGGTCACAGTGTACGCTTGTGAACCGCATCTGGTTGCCGTCACCATCAAAGACAACAAGTTAAAGTGCCACTGAAGTTAAGGTTTTTGGCTCAGAATATGAGAAAAGGATAACGGCCTTTTTACCATCTTTACCAAGAGTGTCTCTCCGTTAGTTTGGTGCTACAGTATTTACACTGAATCATTCAGCATAACGTTTGCCAACCTTTGTTATCTCTGCCATTACAGATAAGTTAATGAAGCTAAGCTCCAGAAGTTAACGTTAGCTTAACTAGAGCCCTTTGGACAACAGCTAACAATGATGTACCATCACCAAAGTACAAAACTAGAACAAAATAGGCTAATGAACTCCCAGCAAACAAGGTGACATGATGAACAACGCAGCTAGGAGCTAACGTTAGGCTAACTTTAGCTAACGTTAGCTAGAGATGTTAAAGATAACTTTATATTTCTTTGCAGCAAAGTGACAATATGTTGCCTCAAACACAATGTTGACTTACCTTAGAACAGATGTAGACATCATTGTTAATCTTATTCACGTTGAGTTGATGTTGTGGTCTAACGTTACCACACAACTTTATCCAAAGGAGACACTTTTCTCGCTTGAGATGTGGTTTAAAGTGTAAAAATACACCTGGTCGCCCAGCCTCTCAGGATACCTTGTGTCAGAGTTGCATGTACCCCATGCACACCGTTTGACCATTTTTAAACTTCAAATCTCAGAAAAAGCTCATAAAACCCAACAAACTGACTTTCTGTAATGCATTTCAATGGACGTCCAGGCAGAGAATGTCCCAGTGTATGGGAGTGGCTATACACACTGTGATTGGCTCATCATGTCTGAGGGCGGGGCTTAGCCATAGGTCAATTACTGTAGCCAACATAAAATCAAAAATGGCCCGATCTAGAGCCGGCATTTAATTTGTCCATTCTGGGCAACTGTGGAAACAACATGGCGGATTCTGTAGATATAAACACAATGATTCTTATTTTCAGGTGATTGTAAACTGATGAAAACATAGTTATGAATATTGGATCATTTCTGTTAATCGAGGCTCCTAAATCCTACACACTGGACCTTTAAATACGTTCTAACTACCTGAATGGAGACAGAAGACAGAGGAGGACATTTGGTAACAAGAAGCTGAGAGGGAGCGGATGAAGACGAAAAAGCCTTTCGGAGAAAACAGAAGTACAGTAACATTATGTTTATTGAGGGCGGCACTGCAGCACAGCCCAAACTCTCCCTCGATACACTGTGGCAAAGGTCAGAAGAGACGTTGGGGGCACAGGTTACGTCAAGTCAGCTGATCAAACTACTCAGCTTCATCATGAATGCTTGAGAAACCCAAACTGATGGAAGTGAGCATGAGTCACACTTCAAGTATTTTCTTCAGATTTTCGCTGGAATATTGTTAAATTCCTGTTTTCTAATGAATTTAAGGACAGACTCATATTTCTTTTTAATTCTGTTGGGACAAAATGATTGATAAGATATTCAAGAGGCTGGAGAGATGCAGTGAGTCGAGTAATCATCGAAGCACTCCCCATAGATTACTAACGTAACATATCAATCTGAGAGGCTTGATGAATTCTCAGTGGTTAAACTTGGGAGACTAACGGGGCCAGCGCGATTCTTCATAAGTGCTTATCGAATGGTCAAATCATTTTGGGACCTCCTCCCTCCATCACCTCTCTGATGTCTGATCAGTGTTGGGGGATTGTGTTGTCCGGTTTCTGTGAATTTCCACAAAATCCAACATGACACTTCCTTCATGTTGTGATTGGCTGTGTGGAGGAAAGAAAGGAGCCAGAACTTCTGAAGCGCTTTCATTCTTGGTACAAGTGTTTCTGTCACTTTTTATGTGAACACACAAGTGCAATGCTGTAAATTTATTCCAGGAGTATGAACATGAACATGTTAACTAATATCGACTTTTCACTCAGACGTCAAGTGAATCCACAGAGCAACCACAAACACTCTGATTTCTGACGTTGTTTGTCAAGTCATCTGGGAAGTAACAAAAGATGACCAACGAGAAATAAACATGGTGATATCTTTGGTCGTGGCTCTAAAATGGCGGTCCTACGTCGCACAGTGAGAGGTTCAAGGATGGTCGTTGCCATGGTCTTGAGATCAAAGACAGTCTGGGATATAATTCTCACTGTGTGACTGCTGTTACCACCTACGTCTACTGACCAACCAATAGAAATGCAGCATGAAGTGACGCTCTGATCAGCGCTAAACCTAAACACACAGACAGACAGCAGCTCGCCATGGAGGTAGAACACGCTAAAAGAAATGTGAGGAAAACCTTGTGGAGCCTTGTGATGTGTCCTCCAGCTCTGACCATGATCGCATGAAGAAGGACGAAGTATGGAAGGAAATAGGGGCGGAGCTACAGCTGCCAGGTGAGACACCTAGCAGCTAGCAAACACACATGGACACACACCGCAGTATACATTTTAATAATATTTTTGGGATATTTTATCAACATCATTTTTTCACACATTTTATTACCATTTTTCCCCCAACATTTATTTTTTCATTTTAAAAATATTTTGAGACATTTCAGTGCCATTTTTTGGACTTTTTTGTTTTGTTTTTGACATAGCAATTACATTTTTTTCAAACATTTTTCAGAAATTTCCATGACTTTTCTTTTAACATTTTGTCAACATTTTTGGGATATTTCAATAAATTTGTTGGGACGTTTTAATTTTTTTTGTACATTTTTTTTTTTTAAATGATTTGAACATTTCAGTAGAATACTTTTGGGATATTTTGATTATATTTTTTGGACATTTCACCAACATTTTTTTCACACATTTTATTACCATTTTCCCCTGGACATTTAAAAATATTTTTCAGACATTTCTGCGACATTTTTTGGACTTTTTTTACCCTCTTTTTTTTTCTTTTTTCTTTTTTTTTGACGTATTAATTACATTTTTTTCAAACATTTTTCGGACATTTCCGTGCCTTTTTTTTTTAACATTTTGTCAACATTTATTGGATATTTCAAAAGGTGAGACACCGAGCAGCTAGCAAACACACACACACACACAGACACACACACACACACACAGACACACTGCAGTATATAGTGACCAATAAAGGTTATTTTCAAATATTTTCATAATATATTTTTGGACATTTTTTGGATATTTTGATAATATATTTCAGACATTTCAATGACATTTTTATGTTCCACGTTTATAATATTGTTTCTGACATTTCACTCACATTTTTTTGGACGTGTAAATAATATTTTTTCGGACATTTTAATATTTTTTGGGACATTTTGTTAACATTTTTAGGACATTTCAATAAACTTTTAAAATATTTTTTTTTTTGTTATGATCCTGGTTTCTGTTGGACTTTGTTTTGGGGTTTTATGTTTGAATTCTTCCTTGTTTCATGTTTCACTCATGTTTAAACTGTTTGCTGTTTTATTTTGTAGATCCACTCCTTATGTGTCATGTCTGAGTTCATTTCCTGTCTTTGTGTTTTCCCGCCTTACTCTTTGTCAGCCCCGCCCTGATTACTTTCACTCACCTGTTCTTACTCCTCCAATCAGAGCCTTTCCCTGCGACACACCTACCCTGTGTCAGCTCCTAAGTTTGTATTTAAGTCCTGGTTTTCAGTTCAGTCTTTGTTGGATCTTTGACTTTGGCTCTGTGATGTTCAGTTGCTGTTTCTGTAGAACAAAGCGTGATCTCTTTGAGCTCCTGTCTCCTGCGTTTGGGTCCAGCCCTCTTGTGTGCAGTGTGCCTGCTTATTTACTATGAATCTGATGTTTCCTGTCGTCACCTGCAGCAAGTTGTGAGGACTGACAGAGCTGTGCACAGGGCATGTGCTCCTGAATGATTACTCATGAGTTAACTTTATTTGCACAGCACCTTTCATGCACAGAACCCATAATAAAACCATACGATTAAACAAAACTTGTTCAAGGAGAAATTTACAAAATTAATTAATAAGAAAAAATAGATATTAAAACAGATAAGTGTTAGTTATAGGCTCCATTAAAAAGATGTGTTTGAAACTGCCCACTGAGCCAGCAGGTCTAACATTTAAAGGCAGGGTGTTTCATGTTTTTGGAGCGTAGTAGCTAAAAGAAGCATCCACAAAGGTTTTTGTCGTGATATTAGGAAACAGTGGAGCAGCTCAGGATTTGTGGGGAGACAAAAGGTGACGTGTTGGTGATGTATCATGTATTTATCAGACTGAAAGAGCTCAGAGAGCTGTGAGACGTAGCAACACAGCGGGCTGAATGAAACAACACTGATGCTCTGCACTGCGCTGTGGTTCATGTTTGTAGTAACGTACGTTTGTATAGTGGGGGAGGGGTTATGTTCGTCATTGAGCAGGCAGTAAAATATTAAACAGTTCAGTCTTTTCAAGTTTTCAACAAGTATTTTTAACATGTTTAGGAAGGAATCACTGATTTTGCTTTACCCAAACTTTAAATTAATTATCACCTGCATAACTCTACAGACTAGAGCCTCCTACAGACTGTGAGATTTTAGCAGTTTTATAAGTTTAGTGCAGCTATTCTGTGGGACATCTAATACAATATTATTAAAATGTCCAAAACAATGTCGACAAAATGTTGTTAAATTATCCAAAAAAATATGATTAAAACTGAAATGTCTGAAACTGTTAAGAAAATGTCTGGAAAAAAATGTTGTTGAAATGTCCAAAAAAATCTAATTAAAATATTCTATTGAAATGTCCGGATAATTTGAGAAAATGTCCAAAAAAAAATTATTTTATTGAAATATCCAATAAATGCTGACAAAAAGTCACGTAAAATGTTTGAAAAAAATGTAATTTGAAATGTCTGAAAAATATTTTTTAAATGTCCGGGGAAAAATGGTAATAAAATGTTGTTAAATCATCCAAAAAATATTATTAAAATGTCCAAAAAATATGATTAAAACTTCCCAAAGAAATGTAACTGAAATGTCTGAAACTGTTAGGAAAATGTCTGGAAAAATGTTAGTGAAACGTCCAAAAAAATATAATTACAATATCCCAAAGATATTTTATTGAAATGTCCTGATAATTTTAAGAAAATGTCTGAAAAAAATTAAAACGCCCCAACAAATTTACTGAAATATCCCAAAAATGTTGACAAAATGTTAAAAGAAAAAGTCAGGGAAATTTCCGAAAAATGTTTGAAAAAAAAATGTAATTGATATGTCAAAAACAAACAAACAAATAAGTCCAAAAAATGTAATTGAAATGTCTGAAAAATATCTTTTAAATGTTCGGGGAAAAAACAGTAATAAAATGTGTGAAAAAAATGTTGATAAAATATCCCCAAAATACGATTTAAAATGTCCAAAAAATATGATTAAAACTTCCCAAAAAATGTAACTGAAATGTCCGGATAATTTTAAGAAAGTGTCTGAAAAAAAATTAAAACGTCCCAACAAATTTTTTTGAAATATCCAGTAAATGTTAACAAAAATTTACGAAAATGTCCAAAAAATGTTCGAAAAAAGTCCCGAAAATGTAATTGAAATGTCTGAAAAATATTTCTTAAATGTCCGGGGGAAAAATGGTAATAAAATGTGTGGAAAAAAATGTTGATAAAAAATATTATTAAAATGTATACTTGTGTGTGTGTGTGTGTGTGTGTGTGTGTGTTCCACCTGGGTTCTCAGGATAAACATTTGTCCCATGGCCGCTCTGAGACAGACGCAGAGTATTCATAGACTTTCAGGAAATAACTCTCAGCGCAGCGATTGAGGGCGACTGTATAATGGTTGTACCATATCCTCAACATCACAAAAGATGAATGTTGGAAATGAAGGGCAGGTTTGTGTGTGTGTGTGTGTGTGTGTGTGTGTGTGTGTGTACAGAGCCAGGCTGGGAATGCTGTGTGTGGCAATTGGCCTCCTTTGATCTCGCCCTCTCCCTTGTCCCATTTCAAAAGAATCCCCTAAGAAGAAAAGTGTGTGTGCTGGAGGGGAAGGAAAAAAGGTAGGGGGAGGAAGAAGAAGAGGAGGAGGAGGGAGGGAGGGAGGGGAGCGGGGTGAGGACCACTGAAGTGTGAAGAGTGTGCAACTTTCTCCCACTGTCTTTCATTGCTCTCTCACTCTAAGAATGCTATTATGTCTGTGGAAAGTGGGAGAAGGAGCAGGCATTTGCTCCGTCGCTCTCCCTCTCCCTCCTTAGTTTCTTAATATAGGAAGCTGGTTCCCACAGGCTGAACAATACGTTAGCCAAGCGGAGCAGCATTGTCTGAGGGGAGGATTTGGTGGAACTGAAACTATACGTCCATACAGGAGCTGCTTATGGCTGCAGGGGAGATAGGAGCTCTATAGTACAGACGGCCGGCCGACACAGCTCTCACAAAGATCTCTCAAACTCTACACGCTGAAGCTAACCAAGCTCCAGGAAAAGCCTGAAATATACTGTCTGAATTTCTCGTCATTATGGATCACACATTTTCTTTCTGCAAGTGTGTTCAGACATAAAGAAAAATAGTTTTTTAACCTGGCTTTTGACTGTGAGTGTTTATTAGCCCCAAACAAGCCAGTTTAACCAGCTGTGTATGTTCACTGTGACTCAGTTAGCTGGTTTATTTCAAACACGTAAGTAACAAATAAACAAAATAATCACACAGTAGTCGACAGACACAAAAAGTAAAGGAAGCATGAAAATGGAAAACAACATTTAACGATTAGATTTTCAGGAAGTACAAACTTATTTATTCTCACTTCTTCTCCATAAATTAATAACAGTCAGTGATGTATCTGGCCATCACCATGAAGCTGTACAATAATTAATTATCCTTGGCCTGTCCTAATATATTAAATTAATTACCAATAATATTTGTCTTACAGCAACATAATAGAATAAATTAAAAACTAAATAATAATAAGAGTATAATTTATATATATTTAATTTATAATTTATTTTGTTATAATTATATTAAAATAATTACAGAAATACTTAAAAAAGTCTTACATATATAACTTGTTCAAAAATAATAATCTCATCTTTTTATCTTTATCCAATCATGACAGATGTGTAATGTGTAATTAAACTTAACTGTTTCATTATTGCATTTTTTACTGTCTTATTTTGTTGTTTGTTGTGATGTATTCGTTACCACAGAGATTTATTTTTCTCTGTGTGTGTGGTAGGTTGACTTCAGCTAAGCTTCGCCAAACATACTTTACTTTTTATGGTGAAAAGTTTATTTTATTTGCTGTAAATGTTCCATGAAAGCTCCTGAAGACACTAATTAATGTTCTGTGATGATACTGAATGGTTGGGGATGTATTTGGAGCAATTAGTTGTGCAGGTTCCTGTGAAGGTAAATTTATTAGCTTGTTAGCCATTAGTCGTGGCTTGGTCTGTGATTTTTAAGATCGCCAACTGAAGCTGAGCACTGAGTTCTGATCATTCCAAAAACTATGACCTCACATGTCTCTTTGTTTAATTGAAGACAATTGTGTCACATCCAGTTGTTTTGTTCAATGCACCCAGTCAGAGCTTGTATTGGTCCATAGTCACCTGCTGACATGGTCATGTAAATTTGAGTGTCATCTGCATAACTATAGTAACATGTTCTGTTGTTTTCCATAAGCAGAGTCGATGGAAGCGTGTAGATATTTAACATAACGGTCTAACAAACCCCAGACTTTCACTCAGGAGCCTGGTGTTCACTTCCTGTATGCATATGGAGCCAAACCATGATGTTATCCTCTGAACCTAACCACGTGCTTTTGTTGTCGTTGGTTGCAGCGTTCCAGAACACCACCAGCAGATGAAGAGGAATAGCCAACATGTAATATGTAGATGTGAAAGGCCACTGACAAGGCAGCGATATGTGACGACTTGGGACAAGAACGTGTTAAAACCTGAGTGGAAAAATTCTTTAACAATCACAAAAAAAGTTGTTCCGCTTCAAAGAGGCTGAGAAGTTGAGTCAGTAAGAGGTAAATGCGACGAAGCGCAATGGAAACAAATTCAGCGAACAAATGATGACGCATCATCATCGGCCACTGCTTCTTTGTCTGTTCCCACATCAGGCTGCTGTCATGCACTATTTGTACATAATGCACCAAAACTTGCACATATCCCTCGTAATCATTGGCTTGTAATTTGTGTATGACCCACATATTTCGGAAGGCTGCAATCACGGGACCAATGCACCAATTGGAGTAAAGAAGGAAGCAGACCAGATAGGAGGCAGGTTGGGATGGAAACAGAACTTTCCCCGGGAGTCTGGTGTTTGGAACCACGTACACTTAGAGTCATCATAAGGTACATTGTCACCGTATTTCTTTTCCTAAACCTAACCTCAGTAACTTTACATTAAGTGGGTAGTGTCCTATGTCCCCAGAGCTAGCCTGTGAGGAAAGGGGGTCAGCACGTCTGGGTACCAGCCCCTGCCTGCCGCCCAGCAGACAATGCACTCCATGCACCAATGCAGCCCCCTTTGGTCCAGGAGTGAGTTCTTGCCCCGAACAAAGGAGTTCAAGTATCTCGGGGTCTTGCTCACGAGTGAGGGTAGAATTGAGTGTGAGATGGATCGGCAGTTTGGTGTGGCGTCTGCAGAGATGCAGGCACTGCACCAGACTGTTGTGGTGAAGAGGGAGCTGAGCTGGAAGGCAAAGCTGGTCCATCTGCGTCACAACCCTCACCTGGGGGTGGCTCTGACTCAGAGGTAGAGCAGGTTGTCCACTAATCGGAAGACCGGTGGTTCGATCCTTGACTCTTCCAGATCACATGTTGAAGTATCCTTGAGCAAGACACTGACACCGAATTTGCTCCCGATGGCTGTTACCTTGTATGGTAGCCTTGGCCATGAGTGTATGAATGTTTGTGTGAAAGGGTGAATGTGACTCGTAGTTTAAAAAGCACTTAGAGTGGTCAGAAGAGTAGAAAGGTGCCGTAAAAGTGCAGGTCAATTTACCATTTACCTGTGGTCATGAGCTCTGGGTAGAGACGTGGATACAAGCAGCTGGAATGAGCTTCCTTATGTCTGGGCTCAGCCTTAGAGATAGGGGGAGGAGTCAGACATCCAGAGGGAGCTCGGAGTAGAGCTGCTGCTCCTTGGCGTCGGAAGGGGCCTGTTGAGGTGGTTAAACATTTGATCAGGATCCACCTGGGTGCCCCCAACTGGTAGGAGACCCTGGGTCAGACCCAGAACACGCTGGAGGGGTTACATATCTCATCTGGCCTGGGAACACCTTGGGATCCTCCAGCAGGAGCTGGAAAGCGTCACTGTGGAGAGGGACGTCTGGGGTGCTTTGCTCAGTCTGCTGCTCTCACCACCCGACCCTGGATAAGTAGATGAGAATGGATGGATGGTAACGTCAATCATGGCGCGCTAATTTGTAGGATATCATTTGGACCGCTGCATGAGGATACTTGATGCTCACAGGGCTGTTACCAGAACTGTTCAGAACTCATTTTTTCCATTGTCTGTTGTTCAGTCATTATAAACCCACTGTTTTGCTTGTGTAGTGTTTGGCTGGTGCTCTTTTAATTACATTACCTTGTTGCACTCTCCTCTGCAGTGGCACCTTACTGGAAAAGTAGTGCCACCTGCTGCTTATCTCAGTGAACCAACTTCCAGTACTCACGTAACAGTTGCGGATCAAAAAACCACATAAATTAGCATTCTCTCTGATTTTAAAAGAACACAGTTGGGCTACATTTGGATGGAAACCCAAGTGTTCTGATAGGTGTACTGTATTTTCTGATCAAGTCTTCCCTGAGTGGAGAAGAGGACATGTTGGTGTGTTTGAGACCAGCTATACGATCCGCTGTAGCATACACTGAAAGCTCTTTACAAAGACCTTTGTGAAGAAACGCTCTCTCCATCTCATTTTCACACTCCGACTCACAACAGCCAGATCAGAGGTGAGGCAGGGCCAGCCAGTAATAAGCCGGCGGCTGATACATATAGAGGAACAGTGGAGGAGGAAATTACAGATGCTATCAGCCAAGTTCAAGAACATGCTTTTTTTTCCCGCCTCCCTCCCTCTCCCTCCCTCTCCCTCTTTCTCCCTCTGTCTCTCCGTCTCTCCCCTTCCTGTGATTCTTTTTCTCCGCTCTTTCTTCTTCTACGCGCTGCTGCACAAACGGCAGTCAGCAAGGTATGCAACTCTCCATTCACAGCAGCCAGCAAGGGGTCCCTCACTTCAAATCGGCCCCGCTGTTCATGGGATTTGAAGGTCCCCCGCTCTTCCAGCTCGCCGCCCCCGCCCATCCCTCGCCTCCACCTCAAACACCACCCCGCCCCACACAGTGGACGGGCATGACTTTAAACTTGTGTGTATATGTGCGTGTTTGCAGCCCGAAAACGATTCTGTCCCGCCATCGCTGAGCAGTTTGGAACGTAACATTTGAAACACATAAGATTCATGAATTTTTTTCCAACTCACTGTGACATCTTCATGAGGACTTCTCTTCACAGGAACATTAGATGATGTAAAAATGTGCATTTTCGTTTATTTATGAGTGCAAATGACGATTTTGAACAATTCAAAAGGATTTTCATCTGGCTCATTACGCTTTATAGACTTACACAGTAAGTATGTGATAACAAGACTGCAACAGTTACAGTCCTGCTGGTGAAATATGCATCAGCCAGGTGCTCACTTGTGCACACCTGCACACTACAAAGGCACTACTTTTTGTATTTTCATCTCCGCCAAGACTGAAGCCTGGGGGGGCTCTTACATTAAGAGTGTGTGTGTGTATCTGTCTGTCGGCACCTGATCTCACAAACTACTAGACTGATCAGCCTAGTGTTTTGAGTGCATGTTTATGGCTGTACGCTCAAGGACTTCTCATGGTTGCGGTGACTCGCAGTTAAAGAAAAACTTGTTTAATTGACTGTTTTGTGGCATTGTTGGCTGCTGACTTGTCACTCATCTTCCCCAGTTGGTAGAGGACGCAAGTCCACAACAAAATCATGTAAGAAATGCGACAAGCAAAAGGCAGAAATCATCTCATCTAAAAACAAGAAGCCGTACTAAAGCTAACTTCTAAAACTGACTTCCAAAGACAGGTTTGACCTTAGTATGAACTGGAGCATCTGCTGATTGATTCCACACCTGATGTGTTATGAGCCACAAAAGCAGTGAATCACACAGCGTATACCATTCTTTATGGCCTGTGGGCTAGATCTGGCCTGTGATAGGGTGCCAACCATTTTCAAATTTACAAAGAAGATAAATTGATTCACAAGGTAAATGTTTTAATTTTTATTTTCAATGTAAATAAAGTACCCAAGAGCATAGAAAGCATCAAAATAGAGATTTTTTTATTCAAAAAAAAAGTACCAGGAGAGTACCCCGCTGGACCGTAAAAGCCTAGAAACCTATGCAGGTCAGGTGTTGCTGCGACTGGCTCCTAACCTCCTGTCACTGTGCAAAAGTGGCCTCCAGGCAAAGCAGGTTGATTATTCCTGCAGTAAGGTTCAGCATGACATTAATAAAATCCCTGTTTTGGTTTTCCACGCTCCATTTTGATCCTAATGGGGTCGAGAGAGACATGTCCACCAGATGCAGCTGCACCATGTGCATTGTCTAGAGCAGTGGTTCCCAACTGGTGGGTCGTGGTCCAAAAGTAGGTTACGACTCACAAACGTGTCAACTTTGTAAAAAATGCAGTGAATTTCCGGTGCAGAGCTTTTATTTTGAAGTGTTGTTTCCTGCTGTAGAGTGAGTGACTAATGGACAGCTTCTTGACAGAGACAGAAAACTAGCTCGACAACAGGGTCAAACACAAGTGTGATGCTGAACATTTTAAACTGTGTGGACCTTGAACTGATGACGAAGAAATCTGGACACCGTGGCTGCACCAGTTGGGAGCCACTGATCGAGAGGGCTGTTAACGTATGTTTTAATATAGTTTTGCTGTTGTTAAACGTGATCTTACACTGTGTCTCAAATCACATACTTCCGTTAGCACACTTCTGTGTAGTGTACTATGTGCACTATGTACTCATTGGCGTAGTGCGCAAATTTCACAGGGTAGTGCTGTCTTAAACCAAACACGGCCGTTGTGCACTCACCGGAAATGACAATGGCAAATTAGCTAGTTAGCAAACTAGCATTAGCATTCGCGTTATCATTCGTGGTACCAAATCATTACCGACTGCTAAATGAACCCAACAAACACACTGCTGGCCTATACCTGACAACAGTATAGTGGTGCTTAGTGCAAAAAACACATGTATTTGTACAATGCAGCAACGTTCACAGTCGCACAGTCCTCGGCCGCTATTTCCAGTTTGAAAAGTGGTCCCTTGCCTTCCGCTACGTAGCCAAGATGGCGACCATTGAGGGCGAGAAGTGTCCATAGTTCCACACTCAACTTCTTGACCGTTTTGAGTGCACCATCCAGGTACTCATAGTGCACTGCATTTTCCATACTTTCAGTGTGAACGCACTTATGCACTCAAAATATTAAGTGTAAGTACAGAAGTACGCGATTTGAGACACAGCACTAGTTTACTGTAATTCATGAAGAATGTTCAACTTTGTTGGATCTATGTCACCATAGAGGCAAACTCACAAATTTAAGGTAACGTGGCGAGTAATTGAGTTTGAGACCTGCTTCGTCTTCATCCATGTGTCCTCATGTCTAACCCTCTGCCCTACAGCGCTACTAGAGGTAAATAAGACCTTTACAGGGGCGCCCACGCTCATGGAAAAGCTGGAAAGTCATAGAATTTAACAATTTTAATTTCCAGGTCTGGAAAAGTCATGGAATTTTGTTGTTTTGTAATAAAATTAATTGTTACAATAATTTTCTTGGGATAACCTTCAGCGTAACGTAAGAACGGCAAAAGTTTTTCCTGTAAGTTAGCCGTTGACATAACGTAGCTCTAATATGCGTCAGCTTAGGGCTGCATGATGTTTCAGCATCAGCATTGCGATGCACAGTAGTCGTCATTGAAGGAAGTGCAATGTCAAGTAATTAATTAACTTACACAGCTTATCTGATGCTTGATACAAAAGGAAGACTTGCACAGTTCTCATGTTCCATGACTTACACCGGCCGAGCCTTCTGCTTTCAGACGTTACATGTATGTGACATAGTGTGTGTGTGTGTGTGTGTGTGTGTGTGTGTGTGTGTGTGTAGGAAAGTGCTGTCATCAGGCTGGAGTGCAGCAGACATAGTGAAATTCATGCTTTTCCAGGATGAAAATTTTATTAAGGGTCCTTGAAAAGTCATGGAAAAGTTAAAAGAAATGTTGTCCATGAACCCTGCCTTTAGAGAGTCAGGTGAGAAAATAACCTGACTGGAGGATTATGCTCATCTTTATCTTTGCAGGTACATTTGGTCATTAGGTGCAGAAATACAAGTACACACACACACTCAAACACACACACACGTCTTACTCTTTCATACAGCTCCCACTGTCCTCCTCACTGGGAGATTTTGTTTTTCAGAGGGGGGGCTGGCACTGTGGCCCTGCAGCTGCATTTTGGGCTTCTCGCCGCTTCTCAAGGGGCAAATAAAACCCTATTATATCTTTGAAGGAGGGCCGCATTCAGGCTGTCATGCAGACGCTCAGATGAAACGCAGCGCAGCCACACAGTCACAGGCTGCTACAGTTTGAATGAAGAGCGGCCGTTAGAAATCGCGGCCTCTCGACCAGGTGGCTCCCGAAGGTTTTCACAGACGGGTGAATCTACAAATCTCCAAACTGACAGAATCACAGATGATAATATGAGAATGAAAACATCTTGTTCCTGAGATATTTTCTAAGGAGTCAGGGTCGTTGATGTGCAGAGCAGAGCTGAGGCATCGGGCTCATTATTCCCCGTCAGAACGGCTGCATTGCAGAGGACAAGTTTTCCTTTTAGGATCAGCTCCAGTTTCTTCTAATTCATGACTAATGACCATATTATTCTATGTGACACTATAATTATTCATAGGGGAAATGTTTGATTGCTTATAATGCAGCATCTGTCCACTCTTAGAGAAATTGTTACTGCGTTTCTCAAGCAATTACCTGCAGTTGCAGTGAGATACAGCAGTGTTTGTTTTTTAAATTAATTTTAAAACATTATTAAAATATATTAGATGATTATTAGATTTAAATGACTCCTCAGTAGCGGTGCAACGGTACACGTATACGTATTGAACCATTCAGTACCAGGCTTTAAGTTCAGTACACATTACAAACTGAATGATACATTGAACTCTCCTTTTACATTTGGAAAATAAAACATACGTCTTCACTGCAAAGTCATCAAAATCTCAGTGACTTTTGGCATCAGACTCAAACGGAAAAAGCCATCCTGTTGTGGCAGCATGATACACGGCCGGTCGCTGTTAATGTTTGATGGCGTCGGGGAAACACAGCCAGACATCAACAAAAGTTTAGCATGCAGAAGTTTGAGTATGGTGGATGGGAGGGGTTTTGAATGCATCCAACAACGACCGACTTTCACCCAGGAGGCTGGTGTCCACGTTTGGTCATGGACTTTCCACGTCCACATATGGCGTCCAAGGTACCCTGGGTGTGTTGGTTGTTGACATTCTGGGACGCCGTGTCAACTTCAGCCTGTTACATGCATTGTCTGTTTTCAAAATACACTTCTGTTTTCACAGGAAATGTACAGTTTGATACAGTCTCTTTCAAAATAAAAGCACTATGTTGGTACAACACCATGAATCAACTTTTTTTTTCCTTCAACAACAAACACACTTGGTTGGGTTTAGGAAAACAGAACAGGGTTAAGAATCTTAAGGGATGTGAACACCGCTCTCTCAGGTGAAAGTTGGTGTTTGTTGAATCCATCTGCCCCACTTGGACTTTCGCCACCTGAACTTTCGTCCTTGCCCCTTGACGCTGCAGAGCGCTGTCAAACTATGAGAGCATCCTGCCGACGTTAAAGGACGCCTTCTTTCGTTGGCGTCTGACGCCGCACGTCACTGCTGAAGCACCGGATTTCAATGACTTCACAGTGAGACCGGGCTCGTCAGGCAGGTCAGATAAGCAAACAGAATCAGCAGCGATTTATGCTTCGGGTGGATATTTATATCCTCTAATTATTATGTTGAATGTAGAGTGTGAAAAATGAAATGTAACTGAAAATACATTAAATCTATTTGTTTGGTTCAGGCATGAAGAGGCAATCATATCCTTCCCCCGGTGATATTTGTCATAGGGGACGATGTAATTAATTGTTTACACACATATTACACACACACACACACACACACACACACACACACACACACCTCCCACTAACGCTTCACCACTCACATGAGTTAATTTCCCACAGGCCAGAAACACACACATGCCAAAACTGGCAGCAGCTACAGGTAGGCTGTGGTGTGAGAGCCTGTTGCTAGGCAGACTGCTCAGCCGGCGTGTGAACAGACAAAGATTCAAATCCAGCTACTGGGAGGGCTCCGACTGATACCTGTCTGTGACGCTCCATGAAATACCAACATGTTCTGATTCGTGCTGGTTGATAAATGATGTTAATATGTTATGTGGTTGGGTTGAGGACAAAAGAGCAGGGTTTGGCTTTACAGTCTTACAGGGAGTGAACACCGGCCTCCTGGGTGAAAGTCCGTGGTTGTTGGACCCATCCACCACCCCTAACTTTCATTATTGTCCCGCTATGTTTCCTCCGGACAACCGGCTGTAGATCATGTAGACATGAATGGACTGTCACCAACCAAGTGCCGGTTTTCGACGACTCTGGAGTGAGACCTGGTTGGTTTAGCTGTTAAGTCTCCTGGAGGAATTCCCCCTCGAAGCTGTAGCCTGGAAATGGTCTCTCTGGTGTACACAGGTGATTACAGCCCTGCTGATAACGTTAAACAAAAGACAGTATGAGGGACACATTAATAAAGAGAAGAACAATATTGTACTGAATTTAATTATTATGTTTTTTATTAATTGGAGCAGTTTAATGATGCGGAGCTGTAGCACTACTGTTCCTCCTGAACGGGGTTCCTTTGCCTCTGTGGTGAGGTTGAGTGTGACGTCTGGCTGAAGATGTGTTTAAACCTTTGAAAGCTTAAATCATCAGCTGGGAGGTGATGTAACACATACCTGTGGCCGTGCACTGTAGCATCATCGTCCAAACTTCTGTTGTTTGGACCCTGGTGGACTCCCAGACACCATCAAGTGAATTTTGCTCTTTAATTTCTCAGTATAACCTCATTTTAGAGGCAGAAGATTTACTTTATTAATCCCTGAGGGGCAATTCAGTTTTTTCACTCTGTTGTCAAACACACACACACACAGGCCTGAAATACTGAAATACACACACGTGCACAAACAGGACCTGTACATGCATCAAATGGAGAGATGTCAGAGTGAGCTGGCTGCACGTGGACAGGCACCCCGAGCAGTTGGGGGTTCGGTGCCTTGCTCAGGAGGCAAGCTGGCACCTCTCCAGCTACCAGTCCTTGCTTGGTTCATGCAGGGACTTGAGCCTGCGACCCTCTGGTTCATAACACGAGTACCTTTGGGTCTACTGCCGCCCCAACAGTACAGCACTGTAACAAAAAATGAGGAATACATTTAATCGAATTAGCATGTGTGGCATAACCTCTCAGACCCTGTGTCCTCATATGAGGACGTCTCATTTTGGGTTTACTTGAGCTGATACTTCATTCTACTTAATTTAGACCTGTTGTCCTCGTGCTTGGACACTTTTTTGTCCCATCTAGCAGCTCTGGCCAAGCGCCGAAAAGACAATCAAACTTGACTATCTAGAGGAAGTAAAAGTCATAACGAGGTTTCTGTCAGTGAACATGCAGAAGGATAATCTGCACAATGCACTAATCCATGTAAAAACAAGATGGCAGCCATCTCTGCCAAGTCAGTCTGCAGCTGAAAACCCAAAACCTGATCACATTTTATAATGCAAACTTATTTATTTATGATTCATAATGTTTGTAGTTTGATATGGAACATAACTGTGACTAATTGTAGTAACGGTAACAAGCTAAGACACTGTTAATTAGGAAGTACTCATCTGAGGACACTGAGACCTTATTATCACTGACAGTGTTTAATTTTTTATACTTATCGGGTCCTACTGATCCCAGATAGCTAGTAGAAATTAAAAATACATACCAAACATACATGAGATACGTCTTTTGCACCCTCAAATTCATTGTTTTCAATGTAGACGTGCAGCAGGCGTGCTCAAACGCCAGAGCGAAGCAGTCGTGGTGCTCACACGTTCTAGAGCACCTATTTTTCAGGACGCAACAGCTACGCCCCGAGAAACTGAGTTCAAGAGGGCTGAGTTGCTTCTTCCTTTAATTTACGACGCATTTGCGTGCAGTGCGTCTACTTATTTACTATCAATCTGATGTTTCCTGCCGCCACCTACACCAAGTTGTAAGGACTGAAGGCGCTGTGCACGAAGCATGTGCTTTTGAATGAGTTCATAAACTGAGTTCAACTTTCAGAACGCAGCATCGCACACAGAATGTCATGTGGCAAGAACCAACCAACCAGTCACAGCCGACAGATATCTTTCCCTTCATGGAGAAGTAGACGATTTTAGTGCAGAGCTGCCAAAGCGTCACATCTGTCCCACAGACAAGAGACCAGCTCTGCACTCAGGATTTCAGGTAAACAGGCTGTGACATGGTGCTTGTTGCGGTTGCTTAGTAACCTCAGATGCATATACAGCCCCTAATGTATCTGTGTGTGTGTGTGTGTGTGTGTGTGTGTATGTATATATATATATTTGTGTTTTTGTGTGAAATCTCTGCAGTAAATGCTGTAGTGCGGTAGACAAGTGGCTGTTTGGATAAAGTCCCTGTGGGTTTCCTCAGTGTCTGTAGTGACTGATAAGTGCCCTGTGATTGTACTTATCTCCATGTGGGCGGGTTGAAAAGGCACATTTAGTCGGGCAGGCGAGATAAAAAAAAAAAAAAAAGGCAACAAAACACCTACGGCAAAGACTGTTTATGTAGTTCCACGCAATTGGATATAAATAGTCTGTAACATGAGGCCTTTTATGGTGTGGTTGTGGTGGTATGTCATGCTCGTGGCATAACATGACACACACACACACACACACACACAGTGATTGTATCAGTCGAGCGGTTCATCCGAGCATTAAACAACCCCAGCACCTATCTGTTAGAAAAACAAACAGTGTCTGCAACCAAGCGCAGACGGCTGCAGCATGTCAGCTGGCTGCAGTCGTCCGCTGCAGGGGCCGGCCTGTGTGTGGGCAGCCAGAGACTCTCTGATTCAACTGTTAACAAAACAACAGAATTAAAGAATGTTTAAACACAGAGGGAAACTCACAAGGATGATTATGAGATTTTAGATAAGATGCTTTAAGTCAAATTTGAATAGCACGAACAATGCCAAAAGCCACCTTTTGCAGCAGTGTGATAAGGTGCCGGGTAGCATCAAGTTTGTAACACGGCTGGATGGAACATTTCACTGTGATATGATTAGAGGTGGGAAAAAATAGAAACAGCATAGTAACGTGATATTTTTGTGTGGCAATATGGAATCATCACAGTGCCAAGTATTTAGTACTTTTAGTATTTTTACGTTTTCTGGGCGTGGCCTCCTGGTTCCTTCCTCCTGCTGATCCTCCTGAGTGCCAGCAACTGCTGAACCTGCACACCTGAACCTCCATCAACAATCAAACCACTGCAGTATAAACCCCGGCTCAGACATCCAGACTCCGCCAGATCGTTCGGTCTCCTCTGCGGTACAGACGTCACGATTAACTTCTAGTTTTTTGACACTTTGTCTTTTTGTATTTTGGACAGCGAGTCACACTTTGTTCTGTGTCTCTGGTTCACCACGCCAGCCTCAACTCTAACCAGCCATGTCCAGCCTCGTTCTTGTCTTCTGCCTCCTGATTTGGACTGCTCTGCCTTCAACTAATCTGCCTGCTCTGCTTCGCCATCCTCAGCCCTCCTCAGCCCTCCTCAGCCATGATTTCACTCAAGCCTTCAGCCCCAGAAAATACATGTGTTAAGCAGTGCAGTCAGGTATGTCAACCTAATGATAATCAGGATAACTGAAGGGGATGTTGACACTGCACGGATCGCAAGGTTTGAGCGGGAACTATAGTTGAGTGTCGTCAGCGTAAAAATGGTAAACAATATTATACTTTCTGAAAATAGACCCCTAAGGAAGCATATACAAGGAAAATAAAATGGGGCCTAATATGGAGCCCTGTGGTACGCCACAGGAGGTGGGTTCAGAGGAGCTGGAACATCCCTATAGGGTGGTTCCAACAAACTCCAGACTTTCACCCAGGAGCCGTGCGTTCCCGTATGAATATCGAGCCAAACCAAGATGGGGTTTTTTTTCTCAACCTAACCACGTGCTTAATTTGATGTCCTGGCGTTGGTTACAGCGTCCTGGAACATCGACAGCAGACACAGGAGGATACCTAGCATGTAATACATAGATGTGAATGTCCACTGACAAAGTGGCGACTGTGTTCAGTTTGTTCTGCTGGCACCAAGAGGCAGTACATTTTCACAATATAAAAAATGGTGGAAAATGTCACTGTTCAGTTCATGTTCAGACTGCGACCATCTCAGAGAAGCTGTGCAGCATCCTGGAGGGGTTGTTTGGACTGATTGCACACAGTGGAGGCTACAGTGTGAAGAATTCCAGTAGTTCAGTCAGCCGGCTGCTCTCACTGTGGAGCCCGATGCAAATGTATTTCTTTTATTTTCATCAAAACGAGCTCCCAGCAGGTCGGAGCAGCCTCTAATGGACGGACCGGCTGAGATGGCACAATACAACTACTGTACCCAAACATAATATCTCCATCTCTTTAATTACACAGCTCTTTTTCAAAGTAGCAAACGCAGCTTTGTACATTATGTTTAATCGCCCGGCTTATTTTAATCAATCATACAGCTCAGTGACGGTAAATTGATGCACAATTATGATTTTGTGTTGCGTTGCAGGCCAGACGCTCAATTAGCACTGAGCCCTCCGTCAGACCCCCACCCACTGCAGCCCTCCTTCTTTGGCCCCTTAATAACTACCAAAAAAAAGCACCCTTTTCTTCACTCTTGCCATTCACACACTTCCTCCTTCTCGTCTCACCTCGATTTTTTCTGTCTCCCTCTCTGTGCGGCCCTTTCCCGCTCTCTCTCCTTTATTCCTTTATTTGCGCTTCCGTCCCCACCTCTCAGCCCATCTCTCCCTCCGTACGCCTCCACCCTCTTCACTCGGCTGCCATGCTGAGCTGAGCCGCCGCTATCTTCTTTGCACGAAGGCTCACAGATATTTTCTTAAGTGAAGTAGCCTTACACTGTGCAGATTAGTGAGCCCGGGCCGGACTTTGGGAAAACTAAATCCCTGTAAAGTCCCAAAGGAGCACTGAGTCGAGCATCACTGCACACGGCATCAGTTTCTCACACACTGCCGTCTTATCTTTTCACAGCGCCGCAGCAAACATTTAAACACAAGATAGAAGTAACGAATAAACCAGAGCTGAACAAATAATTGATAACTGATTAATCACTTAAAGGCAGCACGGTGGTGCCGTCACCTCACAGCGAGAGGGTTCCAGGTTGGAGCGTGGAGTTTGCATGTTCTCCCAGTGTCAGTGGGAATTTCCTCCGGCTTCCTCTCACAGTCCAAAGACATGCAGGTTAACTGTTATTGAACTGCCAGTAGGTGTGAATGTGAGCGTGAAATGTTGTCTGTCTCTATGTGTCAGCCAACTTCTCCAGGGTGAACTCCGCCTCTCGGCCAATGCCCCCCCCACACACACAACCCTGAACAGGCTCAGCAGTTATAGATAATGGACGAATGAATTAATCACTTAAGTCATTAATGAAGCAAAAATACCAGCCACACACTGGTTCCAGCCAAACTGTTCTCATCCCAACTCGTCAATTTATGCCACTCTCTCGGTGAACTTTCACGTCTAAATGTGACGCACTAGGTACTCTCCTGCATCTGTTAATGTTCTGGGACACCGCATCAATTTCCGCCTGTTACATGCATCCTGTCTTTTCAAAATACACTTCCTTTTTCACAGGACATGTCATGTTTCTGCTCCTTAGATGCAGACGGCCTTTTTTTAACAATTAATTTAAAACGTCGGTAAAACATCTCGTAGTTGTAAAATCTGATCAAAAAACTTTTTTTCTTAGTGACACAATACTTCCATCAATTCTTATGATTGATTAACTGACATAACCTTTTAGCTCAGACTGCACATATTTTAGGGATCTAATGCATTTATAGATACTCCAAGAAATGACATCACAATAAGCAAAAATACCACTGTAGGCACTGGCAGACGGTTTAAAGGGTTAATCACGTGTTATGCAGCAGTAACAGATGTTAACTGAGGGTGGGTTATTATTGTTGACAACTTATTAATGAAATCAAAATGTCTCCGCATCTGCCTACAGCTGTATAGAAGCTGATTGTAAAGGCTACAGGGGTTAAAATGATGTTTTAGCCTCATAAGAAATCACATTTATTTCACAAATGTTCATTAGGACCACGTTGAAGAAAAAAAAAATTTAGATTTAGAGAATAAAGTTGAATCAAGTCTTAAATCTACCAGAATAAAGTCATAATATTACAAGAATAAAGTCATAAGTCTACAAGAATAAAGTCGTAAATCTGCAAGAATAAAGTCATAATATTACAAGAATAAAGTCATAATATTACGAGAATAAAGTCATAAATCTACCAGAATAAAGTCGTAAATCTGCAAGAATAAAGTCATAATATTACGAGAATAAAGTCGTAAATCTATGAGAATGAAGTCGTAAATCTGCAAGAATAAAGTTGTAATATTACAAGATTAAACTCATGAGGAGGAGGAGTTTTATCTTGTAATGTTTCAATTTTATTCTCATAGATTTTATATTATTAATATTATGACTTCTTTCCTTTAGATTTACAACATCTTTTTTAAAAAAAAAAATATTACAACATTATTCTTGTAGATTTACAACATCATTTTCAAAATCTAAGATTTTGTCTTTAACAGGGTCCTAATCCTCCTTCATTAGAATTTAATGTAAAATAAAGAGTCAGTAAATAAGGAAAAGGTTTCAGTGTTTTAAATCTTGCAGGAAATGTAATGAAATATTTTCTGAAATCTGATGGAAAGGAGATATGAATATGACCTCAGTGACCATAATCATCGCTCATAGTCATGACATGATAAAAGTGACACACAAAAGAACACACAGTGTGCAGGATGCATGAAGGCACACACACACACACGCACACACACACGAACCAGGGGAGAGCTTAGCAGAGTGAATATAGCCAGTTGTGCCAGCCAGCAGTACTTTAGGAATGATTATGTTATCTATTTAGACAGATCTCCGGGGGGAAATATTTGAAGCCATAAAACTGCCAGTTCCCTGTTCTCCCCACCCCTGTGTGTGTGTGTGTGTTTGTGTGTGTGTGTGTGTTTGTGTCTATGTGTGTGTGTGTGCGTGCGTGCGTGTGTCTGGCCAAGTTGGGTGACATTGCTCAGCGCAATGAGCCGATGGCATCTGAAGGCTATTAGCATGGGGAGAATACATTCCGGAACTGGCCGGCCAATACAAACACTCGGCTCGCCGTAATGAGGCGTGACTAGACTGCTCTGTTACCATGGAGACCCTCAACAAGCCGGTGTCGCTCTCTCGCTCTCCCTCTCTTATTTCTCACTTTAAACACCCATTTGGGTGAATCTCATTTGCAGGCTGGATTAAAGACTGTGCTTAAGTAGTGAAATGTCAGAGACGGAGCTGCTGTATTTTTAGTCGTTTAGCTGAGGTTTTTGAAGGCTGATAACGAGACGCTGGAGAGCATGAAAATAATGGTTTGCATCATTATCCAATGTTTTTACATCTGATCGCATTAAAGCGAGACTGTGTAACTTTCAAAAGCAGAAATAACAGTAACTTTCTCCTCCAAATGTTGAATTCGTGAACAATTAAACGCACCATCACTCACTCCAATAAACTCAGGATGACATCACACACATACAAATTGCTTTCCTAGGCTCTGGGGAAGTTTTTCAAATATTAAATCCATTAATTAAATCCATTCATTAATAATACAGAGCGTAACTGCTGGCCCTTGGCTTTTAGTTTGAAGGGTCCTGACACAGTTTTACAATTTGGTCAGGACCATTTCTATCAAAACAAACCCTTTGTTTTCATTTGCAGTGATATATTTGGCTGTATGGCTCTGTTCTGGGGCCTCCCTGCCTTTGCTAGGCCTATGCAGAGACCTAGTGCAGAGAGAGCACACCTGCCTGCCCTTCCACGTGCATACATGGAAAGCCTAGGGCAGAGAGAGCACACCTGCCTGCCCTTCCACGTGCCTACATGGAAAGCCTGAGGCAGGGAGAGCAGCAGCAAAGACAAACAGAAATGACATTGATAAGTCAGACACAGCATGAAAAGGAGGAGCTGGGGCGGAGGCAGGTTGCAAAGCAGCAGGTCAGTTCTGGTACTGAGTTTTCAGATATGGGCTGGTGCAGGTTTTCAAAATGGACGCATCCAGGACTTTTCCACCTGCTGCTCGGTTTAGAGATTCACCCATCAATGACACAGACATCAGGAGCAATTTGGGGTTCAGTATCTTGCCCATGGACACCTAAAGGAGCCGGGGATCAAACCGCCGGACGCCCTTTTGGACCACAGCTGATCTATCTTCCGGTGAGACAACCCCAAACATAATCCAAAGCCACACAGGAAACACTTAAAAATAGTGTTTGTCACTTCTGCCATCTATGCTTTCACTCATTCATATCAGGCTGTTCTCAGGCACCGTTCATACATTTGCTTCTGTATAGTAATGCACCAAAATCCGTAGCCTACATGTCCCGGTAATTTATGTATAACCGAATTATTTTGGAAGGCCGCAATCACATGATCGATGCACTGACAGGAGTAGAAAAGGAAGCACTTCTGAGTGGTCCAGGTGGAGGGCTCACAAAACACAAGATTTTCCTCTTGAGTTTGGAACTGTGTTAACTTTGAGCAAACTTTGAGACGTTTAACCCTAACCACTGTAACTTTGTTGCCTAACCCTAACCACTGTAACTTTGTTGCCTAACACTAACCACTGTAACTTTACGCTAATTATGTAACTTTATGTTAAAGACATAACTTCATTTGTGGGGCGCTAATTCGCAGGATATCACACAAACCGTTATATGAGGAAATATCGTTTATACAAATTATTAAGAAAGTAAAATTTATCAGCTCGACATTTAAACAAAATGACATCTTGATGAGGGTGAAATTCAGAGTGATAGTTGCTGAATGTCATCTTAATCATTAAAACAAGTGGGTGTTCAAACTTTATTATCCTGTGCAGCAGCAGATACTACTTCAGCTTACGGCCAAAACAAACAGTGAACGGCACGCGTCAAAAAATACAGCCTTATTATTTTTAATGTACAACCCCACACCTGCGCTGCTGGGCGTGCCACCACGCAGCACTTGACACCACTGTCCTATTTCCAGCGTTCCAGGAATTAGATGCACTTTTCCCCCACTCACTCTTTGCTTGTTCATGCCAGCTCCCGTAGCAGCTCGACTCCTCTCCTCACCATGGACGTATAAGGAGAACTCTGTCGCTGTTGCTGTGTCTTGTGTGTGACGATGAATGGATGAGGAGACTCATTGTTGAGGTCAAGAAATATCCTGAGCCAAATGACCCACAGTCCCGCCTTTAGGGGTGCCAGGGGTGGCACTTGACACACGTCATATGAGGCACGGCGCCATGGCGGCACCGGTGTTTTCAGTTTTATGTGAACAAAGAAAAAAACATGAGTTTGTAATGGGGGCTAATGTTAGCAGACCTGAGGTAATATATTGCTCACTGTTGATTTTCTTCTTGTGCCCCTGTTACATTAACATTTTATGCCACCTGCAGCTACAGTGTCAGCTGCAAGGCCAGAAAACGAAATATCATATTTACTTTCTAAGAAACATTTAGAGCATCGTGGGACATTAAAAATCAACAAGACAAAATGTTAAAATTTTCCATCTTGCTTGACCTTTCTGAGCTGTTTTTAATGACGACCAGCTCTGCTCACTGTCCTGATTGATACGATTTTAATTGTACATCTTTCATGACTGATAACACACAGTTTGGCTCTGCCGTAATGAAGCGAGGACGCATCCTAAACAGTTGAGACGGACCTCAGATATTTCAGGCAGCTCTGTTTCCTCCACAGTTTTCACTCGTGTCTTCTACGTTTTGCCCTCTAGCGTAACTCATAGACCTCTGTCGAGTTCACCTGTCTGAACTCAAACAACCCGGGCCAGACCAGGCCAGGCCAGTGAAGGATTTACTCCGTCAGGTACATTCCACCCTCTTGGCCAATCTTGTGTTTATTTCCAAGGAGGGCTCTCTTTCCCAGGTCTCTCTTGGCCTCAGAGCGAAGGCTCTTGGCTGAGGTCCACGCTGCACAAAGGGCCCGGGCATTCCAGCTGTCTGCCTTTAATCCAGTGTGTCAGCTCGTGTTAATGTTGCAGCGTGAAATCTGAGGGCGCAGAGCGGCGTGGAATATCTACAAGAAAAAAACCAACCCTAAGAATTCCTCTGGAAAAGGCCACCGAGCATCGAGCCGGCCGGCCAGTGGTCTGCTGGTGGTAGAGTTAATGGGTGGTGGATATAGCAGGTTGAGGATGATTGTGTGTGTGTGTGTGCGTGTGTGTGTGTGTGTGTGTCTCCGAGCTCACCAAGCAGGTGGTAGCAAGGTAACATTTGGGATTTCTAAATGGAGCTACCCACCATCCCACCAAGGAGGATGCTGGTCTAATCAAAAGGAAAAGCGAGGAAAATAGAGGAGCCCATGGACTAATGTGAGACTAAATCAGCATTTCCGCTCCTCCTCAGGACCCCTGCGGTCCGCTCTGACACACAATAGAGGAATGACACGCTTCTGTGGATGGTTAATTATCTTAGACACACACACACACACACTGACACCCACTTCCACACTCAGTGTACGTGCGTGGACCGCAGACACAGATGAACATGTGCATGCTGCAACGCACACATCTGAATTCATGCACGCACGCACGCACACACACGTGTAGCCGTTCATGTCTCGCCTCTCCACACAAATCCGGCTTTATTCACCCAAACTCATTGTCTGTGATATTTGCTGCAAGCAGCATCTATTCATTCACAGCCGAGCCTTCAATATAGAAACTGTAACTCACACTGTTGACTGTGTGCACGAACATATAAGAGGACACTCACTGTATGTGTCTGTCCACTCTGTATTTAAAGAGCACAGCATCCTCACACAGGACAGACGACAGACTTCAGATCAGCTGCCTACAGGTGATCTGCCTCCCACATGAAGGTGCCACCCAGGACGTCCTGACGCTCTGCCAGCCTCTGCCATACAGGCTCAACAGATTTGGGTTTCATCACTTCATAAAGCAGCTTTGTGGAGCGACTGCGCTCTGATGTGCTGCTGTATGAGCGGAGCTTCTCCGCTGTTTTGTGTCAGTGGATTCAGAGGTTAAAACATTTACAGTTTGTTAATGCAGCTTAAATCCAGTTATTGCTGCTGCGTTTCCTTCAGCTATTATTATCATTAATAACTTGAGTCAGTGCCAGTTTTCATTTTACAACCATCCTGGCTCCAAATTTATTTCAGAATCCTCAAAATCATTTTCTGCCCTTTTGGAGAATTTCACTGAGAGGTTCCCACAAATTCTGCTTTTTTTTCTTCATATTAAAATAATCTCATGAAGCGTGTTACAAATGCGAAAAAACATTTTTCTGATTTGTTTTGAATTTGACCTTTTAATTCAGTTTTTTTCAAGTCAATAATTGTTGGCATTACAAGTCATATGTGTTTCCAGACACAAGTACAATTTAAGACAGTGAATTCAGAAACAATTAGCAGCAATGTATTAATACAAAATTATAGACAGAAATTTTAAATGTAGTGAAACGTGAAATGTAGGACTAAATAAAAATTAGAGATATTGTGCTGCATCTATGGTGCTGACAGTTGTCTCTGAGCAGATGTTGCATTTTCATCTGGTCAGAGTTCACATTTAATTTTTGCAATAATAATAATTATTATAGTTATAGTAACAATAATGCTTTTAAAATCAAAATTTAATTTAATAAAATATAATTTTTTTAATTAAATCATATTATTTTTATAATAAAAAAAATGTATATTAAAAATTCATAATGATTTTACTGATGTTTATAATGTGACCCTCTATGTCGTCAAGGTTGGAGAAGTAATAACCTGTGCAGCATCCTTGCGCAGCACAGCTTTTGCATCGTACGTCATAGCGTAACCTGAAGCCAGTGTTGAGGTGCCAAAAACTGCAGTTCCTCTAATGTCCACTTGAGGCCGACTCCAAGAGCGAGTCAGATCCCCATGTTAAAACTTTACAGCAGAAATAAACACGTTTACAGCCTGGTGCAAAAACAGTTTTGGTCTCTGTAGCTAATTTCAACATTCATGATAATTGCAGAGGGGCTGAAGTTTTATATAATTCACCTGTTCACATTTTACAAAGGCTCAAACTTATGCATATTTAAAATCAAGGCTGTCAGATCCACCCCTGCTGCTCCACAGTTCCTCTCTAACAATCAAATGTGACCATCTATTGCTCTTAAAAAACCAAGATTATGAAAAATGCTGAACTTGAAGCTTCAAAATGGTAGTCCACAAACCAATGCGTGTCACAGTGGCTACGTCCATTATTTTACATAGTCTATCCATTTTCTCATCTTCATTTTTTTTCCTTTCACATAATCTGTTTTTCCTCTTTCTAAAAAAAGCAGCTTTTGTTTTCTATTTTTATAATTAAATTTGAAAATGACCATAAAAAATTTATGATTACATAATTACATTTAAAAAAGTAATCAGAACCATTAAAGCAAAGCCATGGGATTGAAATTGTGTCATTGTTCATTTACTGACCTATTTTTTAACTGGAACATTGGTGTATCTCATTACTGACAGGTAATTGTGACAATATCTCATTATTGGCAGGGACAGAGTGTGGGTTTTTTTTATAGAGAGACAGAGGCAAACTTTAATTCTATGGGTTTACATTATGTTGTGGTAATTCTTCACATTTATACTAATAGACCTTTTTAATGACATTCGCTTCATTCGAGTACAAACAAAAGTTAGTCAGGGACGTAAAGACGTAAAGAGAGTCGAGGACAAAGTGTAGGAGCCAGAAAAAGGTAGCTGCAGCAGCAGGATGTCTCAGGCTAAAATTACATTTTACTCTTAATTGAGATGCAGTTTGTGCCAAGGAAGTCTAACAGTGTCTAACACAGTTTCCTGCTGGTGTACTTCGGGTGCTTGTGACAGTGCAGTGACGTCTAGTTATTAAAGTGTTGAAAAATGGTGGCTCTTGATGGAGAAGACATTTAAATGTGGGTGTGAAGCTGGAGTAATTAGGGAGATTATACTTCTTTAGGATGTTGCAATGATGAAATCTTTGGCGTTCGTTGCTCAGAACTGTGATAGTTGGGCTGTAAAGGGATGTTAGTGGATTAATAGCGGCGGTTAAGAGGGTAGAGAGATGAGAAAAACACATTGCATGCACAAATGTTAGAGCTGTATGAAACGGTAAGCAGTGACCGATTAGCTCTAACAGTTCTACTTTGCTTCCTCACGTGTTTGTCAAATTTTAGCTGTGAGTCCAAGATACTACAGAGTATAAGTACGGTAAAACTAACCTGTCTAACAACTGTCTAATTCCAGCTCACGCTTCCCATTAGTGGGTGAACAACCCGACACTTGGTGAATTCTGCTTCACAGTGATAGAAAGAGCCGACATCGAAGGATAAAAAAGCGACATCGCTTTGAACCCTTGGCCGCCACAGGCCAGTTATCCCTGTAATAACTTGTCTGCTTAAAACCCAAAAGGTCAGACGGATCATGAGGCTCCACTTTCAGTCTGTTTTCATCCTGAAAAGTAATTCATTATCTTTCATCCTCACTTTAAACGTGTCTGTAAGTGGGAGCTTTATAATCGAGCGACACATTCTTAACATTCAGTGTTAGGCAGGAAATGTCAAGCCAGTAGGCCACATTATTCAGTCTGTTTGTTTGGCTGCTGCAACAGCAACTGTTTTTGCTGCCACAAATAACACAGTATCATCAGCGTACAGTTGTAGCCTGACTCCTGTGCAATCCAGTCTCACGCCAAAGTTGTTGAAACCCGGCACTTCGTCAGTGACTTCAGGCGTCAGACATTGATGAAAAAAGACATCCTTTCAATTCTGCATTATATTCAGCGCAGCATCAGGTGGAAACGCGTCAGGACAACAATGAAAGTTAAGGCAGCAGAGGTCCGATTAGGGTGGGCAGGAGAGCTGGTGGATGGGTCCAGCAACCCCTGACTTTCTCCCAGGAGTTCATCCGGTGTTCACTGTAACGTCAAACCCTGGTATTTTTTCGGTGCTGGGTGCTGAGGTGAGGGCAGCCGATGCTGGTGGATTGAAACATCCCCTAACTTCATTTTAAACAGCGGACCTTAGAGTCATATCTACCCTTCCTGCGTTGGACTGTGGTTCCATGGCACCTTGTCACTACAACAACCGACAGCTGCAGCAGGAGGAGACAGTAAAGAAGAGAATGAAAGACAGAGAGTCGTCATGTTGTGCTAATTGTCGTCTCATTTGTGCTCTAATAAACAGTAAATCATCAAAGAGCCATATTGCTGTTTTCAAAACTACTGTAGCTGCAATCTTGTTGCTATGGAAATGGATTAACGTTACAACTATGAAACACACCCCTATTCTTTGTTTAAGAAAATGTTAACCCATAAACAGGAAGTAAAACTGACTGGAGGGGAGCATTAAGACTGGGGTGAAAAAAAAAAAAAACTGAAGTGTGTGAGAGAATAAACGGGGGAGGGGCAATGTGTGAGACGTGCAGGTGTCACATCGACAGCCTGGCAGAACTCAGACTAATTAAACGCTTTATCTACAGTCACAGAGTGAGCAGACTTTGTGCACCTCGTCTGTTTTCTGATGACACTGCAGTTTGCAAAGGCCAGGACGCTTTTTTTTCTTCTCCGGGAGCTGCAGGGTGAGGTTCTCATTATCACATCAGTGTCATCTTTCTCTGTTTTCATCCAAAAGCCAGGTCACACCCCTCAGAGACAGAGAACACACACACACACATACACATACACACACACACACACAGAGTCCCCATAACTACACTGGTTCATAGCCTGTTATCAGACAGGTCCATCATTTATTTGTATATGTGGTACAACACTGTCAGGGCAGGTGTCTCGCACTGTGTAACGCACACTGCCTAACTGTTGTGGTTTGAAGCCGACTTGCTCAACAGGTTGAGTGGTTGCTCATGAAGCAGAGCTCAAGTGGCCGGTGCAGAGCAGCGCGGAGGGGTTTCATTTCACCCCACAAATGCTTTATTTGAAATGTAACCGTGGCCTCATTCCAGACCCCTGAATCACCCGCCCACTTTTTAAATTCGCTCTAGCGACTCAGAGGTCTGGTGTCGCCCCTGTCAGCAGCTCGTCCCAGATTGGAGAAACAAGTGAGCCAATCAGAGCATTTGTAGGTGGGACTGAAGTCTGCGACATTATCAGGCTTTGTCAGGCAGAAATAGTTGATTCTGAAAACATCAAACAGATGCACGCTGCCAAAATCTCCATGTTTAGTAACTTGTAAATTCTCTTATTTCAAGAATTTTCAAATGTGTGTCATTTCAGTCAATCAAACCATCGTTTATTTGTCACATGGAATTATTCAAGGTACAGCTCCAGTGAAATGTGACCCGTCAGCTCCTTTAACCTGTGCTCTGTGATTTAGTCCTTTCCTCATATCTTCCACTGTTGGCTGCTGCTTTATAACTGTCCATTTGTCAAGGTGGTTCTGGGAGTCCATGGTCTCTCGATCCAACTGTCCACACATCCCGACCCCAGCAAGATGGCCACATGGTCGCTCCATCTGTACACAGGCAGCGCAAGTGTTGTAATAATATAAATCAATGATTCAATTAAAAAAAAATAGAAATTAACTTGTCCAGAAGAATAAATAATAAAATAATGAATGACATTGTTAAATAATAATAAAATGTACAATTAATTTTCTACCTGAACTCAGGATGAAGTGATTTTGAAATTCACAGGTGCAACGAATCAATCAAACATTAAAATATGCAATCAATAGAAACAAATGCAATGTAACAATTAAAACAAAGCACAAAACCAAAAACAAACACATCAGGGAACGAGCACTAGACAATTTAGAGTGCGTCAAAGGCCGTTTTGAAAAGACAGGTTTTTTAAAGGTTTCTAACAGTAGACTGAACACCTTAAATGTAAATAAGGATATTGTTGGAGATATTCACTTCCTGTATGAATGTAGAGCCAACCATTTTTTCCCCATACCTTACAACGTGCTTTTGTTGACACCCTGATGTTGGTAGTGAGTCCCAGAAAATCAACAGCAGATGCAGGAGGATACCTAAAGCATACAGCAGAATTTATACTTCTGCGCTGAATCGATGCCGTACCCACGCTGTACCCCTTTGTAGCCTGATGTGCACTTCCCCACAAATGTAACTACATGTTGCAGCGACGCAGACCTCCTTTATTTTTGTAAGCTGT